>NC_056745.1:900397225-900697225 GCF_019279795.1 Protopterus annectens
ATTTCTGGGCACAGTGTTGGTATCTGACAGACCTGTGGGAGGAATGCTTATTAGCGCTACCTGAATGGTCCCACACACTAGTACCAGATTCCACATTACTATTATGCACATACATCTCACTCATTTACTGTACACACTCTGACCACAGCTTGACAAGTTGGGGTGTAAATGGGACATACGTGGCTTCTTAGTCACATACGATATTGGGGAGTTGCTAGTGTGCCAGCTTTGTTCTCATAGCTGTGTGTCACTCACTTGTATTTCCTGTTTGCTGCCTATACATCTGGGATCATCCCACAGATTTTCCAGGGGGACAGGTTGATAAGCAACAGATATGGGCCACTTTAATAGACATTCTGGGCATATCTGCGCAGTTGTGGGGTATGATTCTGTATGCAGACTACTATCACTGGCAAGATTCGAACCGTGGTTGTGTGTGCTAAAAAAACAACAGTTCACATCTTAGTTGCATGTGCTATTCGGTTTTTGTTATCTGCATTTTCCCTGTTTACTCTATATGTGTCTCTCAGTTGTACTAAATGGCCTCTGGGGATTACACCTGTCATATACAGGCATTCCTACACATTCAATTTATGGTGCACGGTGTGGGTAACATGCTTAATACTACAGTACTATTACATGATTGCATATCTACATTACTGTATGATACCAGGATATACACATGCAGTCCAACAGTTAGACCTGTTTTGTCAGGCTATTACACTTTTATTGACTTACAAACAATATGAGATTCTTCCTGTCATATTCTCTAGTGTATGCAGTACTTGCATTGAACAATACAAGTTTTATACAAGCAATTCATTTACTACTACTTTTATTTTTATTTCCTATGACAGTAAATGCATGAGTATTACTGATCTGCCTCACGTCGCAACCTCACCAGGCGACTGATGTGGGCATCCTGGTTCGCGGCCTGCTCCATTGTAGCTGTGGGGGACATAAGAGGAATATTTAGTCATACCTATCCATGATATATCTGAGCTGGCAATTATTACACACATCCTGAGGTGATACTTATACATGGCTGGAACATCCCCTGATGCTCTAGCCTCTTGGAGCCACTCTTCCAAGAGGTCCCCCGTACGTCGCTCCAGATCGGCATAGTGGTGTCTGACCTGCTCACTAGTTCGGGCTATGCCAGTGGCACTGGTGAGGTTGCAGGCAAGATGGTCCCAGGCCTCCACCTTATATTGGGAGCCCTGGTACTGGCCCTGCAGCAGTCTCTGATAATGGTCTTTGACAAGGAGTCCTGCCATGACCCTGGATTCCTGGATGCACCAGCACTGCACCCGAAAATGCACACTTTCTCCCCTTACTGCCATAGTGCCTGCAAGGAGAAGCTACAACTAGTTATGAGATGTATTCCCGCCTCCTGGGTTTAAGAAGGGACGATTTCCCACACTTTTCTGTGATTGGCCAGTTTAGAAAAGGCTAAGCTATGGGCAAAGCTGCTTAACTAAGGTTGGCATTGTTTGAGTTAGCTGGCCTACACATTGCTTACACCTCCTAAGCTGGCCTGTGCAATGCTTAGCATTGCTTACATTGGACTTTGCATTATTTTTTTCTTTTTGAGAATGATTTCTTATTCATTACATCTTCTATGTCTGCCTGGTATCCATGATTAAGGTGTACGTGCACTCTATGGGGTCCTTGTGTTTTATCAGAGACTTCAACACTCTATTACAATTACATCTCACTTCTGGGCTTACTGCTGTACTTCAGTTCACATATTTATGTTATCTAGTGGGTTATGAAGCATATGGATTTAAGTATCTTTGCTTTTTTTTCACTTGGAATAGCTTCTGTAGCTTACCCTGAACTAGCTTGAACTGTTTTTTAACTGTTTGCTGCATTATTTTAAAATCTGCACTTAAAATTACATTTTAGTCGAATGTGATCGAAAGTTTGTTTGTTTGTTTGTTTAATTTAACTGTGGAGGCTGCCCACTAAAGTGTGCTAGCCTGTGTAACTAATTTATCACTGTTTCTGCATTTTCTGTGTGTTTCTACCAAAAAAACAAAAAAATAATCCTTGTTTTCCCGCCTCTCCTCGACTAGTTTAGACTAGTTTACAGGCATTGCTGTATTCTGGGCTGTGGTGTAGTTCCTGTGTTGTCCATTATCTTACTTGGATAGAAGGAAGTTTCTTTGCTCACCAGTGGGAGTGGGGAGCCTTGAGCAGCCTACCTGTCCCTGTAGGAAGTGACTTCAGCACAAGAAGCTGTAGTAATTGGTTGTTTTGGACCATTTCTAGCTCTTTTGTAGTTCACTGTTTAAAATCCGCCTCTGGGCATTTTTTTCTGGCTATACTGCTCAGACAAGCTCCTCGTGGTTCTGCAGAGTGGTCCTAGCAGCAGGGAACTCAGAAAAGTGACTACTTTCTGGATTTAAGTATCTTTGCTTTTTTTTCACTTGGAATAGCTTCTGTAGCTTACCCTGAACTAGCTTGAACTGTTTTTTAACTGTTTGCTGCACTACTTTAAAATCTGCACTTAAAGTTACATTTTTGTCGAATTTGATCGAAAGTTTGTTTGTTTGTTTGTTTAATTTAACTGTGGAGGCTGCCCACTAAAGTGTGCTAGCCTGTGTAACTAATTTATCACTGCTTCTGCATTTTCTGTGTGTTTCTACCAAAAAAACAAAAAAATAATCCTTGTTTTCCCGCCTCTCCTCGACTAGTTTAGACCAGTTTACAGGCATTGCTGTATTCTGGGCTGTGGTGAACTTCCTGTGTTGTCCATTACCTTACTTGGATAGAAGAAAGTTTCTTTGCTCACCAGTGGGAGTGGGGAGCCTTGAGCAGCCTACCTGTCCCTGTAGAAAGTGACCTCAGCACAAGAAGCTGTAGTAATTGGTTGTTTTGGACCATTTCTAGCTCTTTTGTAGTTCACTGTTTAAAATCCACCTCTGGGCATTTTTTTCTGGCTATACTGCTCAGACAAGCTCCTCGTGGTTCTGCAGAGTGGTCCTAGCAGCAGGGAACTCAGAAAAGTGACTACTTTCTGGATTTAAGTATCTTTGCTTTTTTGTCACTTGGAATAGCTTCTGTAGCTTACCCTGAACTAGCTTGAACTGTTTTTTAACTGTTTGCTGCATTATTTTAAAATCTGCACTTAATGTTACATTTTAGTCAAATTTGATCGAAAGTTTGTTTGTTTGTTTATTTAATTTAACTGTGGAGGCTGCCCACTAAAGTGTGCTAGCCTGTGTAACTAATTTATCACTGTTTCTGCATTTTCTGTGTGTTTCTACCAAAAAAACAAAAAAAACAAAAAAAAATCCTTGTTTTCCCACCTCTTCTCGACTAGTTTAGACCAGTTTACAGGCATTGCTGTATTCTGGGCTGTGGTGTAGTTCCTGTGTTGTCCATTGCCTTACTTGGATAGAAGGAAGTTTCTTTGCTCACCAGTGGGAGTGGGGAGCTTTGAGCAGCCTACCTGTCCCTGTAGGAAGTGACCTCAGCACAAGAAGCTGTAGTAATTGGTTGTTTTGGACCATTTCTAAGCTCTTTTGTAGTTCACTGTTTAAAATCCGCCTCTGGGCGTTTTTTTCTGGCTATACTGCTCAGACAAGCTCCTCGTGGTTCTGCAGAGTGGTCCTAGCAGCAGGGAACTCAGAAAAGTGACTACTTTCTGGATTTAAGTATCTTTGCTTTTTTTCACTTAGAATAGCTTCTGTAGCTTACCCTGAACTAGCTTGAACTGTTTTTTAACTGTTTGCTGCATTATTTTAAAATCTGCACTTAAAGTTACATTTTAGTCGAATTTGATCGAAAGTTTGTTTGTTTATTTAATTTAACTGTGGAGGCTGCCCACTAAAGTGTGCTAGCCTGTGTAACTAATTTATCACTGTTTCTGAATTTTCTGTGTGTTTCTACCAAAAAAAACAAAAAAACAAAAAAATAATCCTTGTTTTCCCGCCTCTCCTCGACTAGTTTAGACCAGTTTACAGGCATTGCTGTATTCTGGGCTGTGGTGCAGTTCCTGTGTTGTCCAGAGTACAATGCCCCATTTGGTATGTACCTCACCCGGCATTTGCAACAGCTGGAGAGACCACAAAAGTACCTCACCAAGAGGATCAAGGGTCTCCAACATATGTCTTATTCTGCCAGACTAAAGAAACTTCAGCTCTATTCAGTAGCATACCGCCTGCTCAGAGGTGATCTCTGCCTGACGTACAAGGCCATGTTCAATCAGGATCTGATGGACATGCTCCACCTCAAAAAATCCAAATCCATTAGGACCACGAGAGCTAAAGACTTAAACCTTGCCACAAGTATGAATAGGACATGCTGGAGGGATAGATTCATAACCCAGAGGCTTCCCATGCTTTGGAACAAGATCCCAGTTTGTATTAGGCAGAGCCCCTCACTGACTCTCTTCAAGAGAAATCTTGATGAGTGGATGGGAGATCGTAAGTTTACCCCAGGGGTCACATCTGTGTCACTGCTAGACAGGGGCACAGTAAACTAATTCTATTATATAAGGGGACCTTCATTGTGTCACTACTAGACAGAGGCACAGTATTCTAAATTTATTCTGTACATTTTTTGTATCATTTCATGGGGTGGCAAAAGCCACATCACTATGGCTAGGCTTACAAATACCCCGGGGCAGATAGCCTAGTACTGTACAATGAAACTATGAAACTATGACTGTATAATGATTCCTTTCACAGGTTCAGTTTGGTTTTACTATGGTGAGGACTTGTTTGCTGATACCTCATTCTTCTGTACTTCTGTGATGCCTTGGTGGTTAACTACTGTGACTATGGTGTATACTGTCCTGGGTTTGAGACCTGCATGGTTGTTTATTTTGTTGATGGGCAGAACAAGGGCCATTGGATGCAGAGTGATTAAGGCACTTTTGAGCAGTTGTAAGCAGGTTTGCGCAATGGTAAGCACTGCTAACCTGCTGTTACATCTGCTAACAGAGAGTTAGCTTTAGAATTGCTTAACCAGTGTAGGCATTGCTTGCCACCATGCAAACGGGCTTAAGCCCACTTACTAGTGCTTAAATATGTTTACTACTGCTTATTTGTGCTTAAACCTGTTTACTAGTGCCTTATTCATTATGACACTGACACCTTACATGTGCATTTATTGCAGTACTCCAATTCATGAAAATATGTTATTTAGTGGGTTATGCAACATAAATATTAGTCGTAATGTGTTTTGCCATGAAAAGTGCTGCAGTGGGACTCGAACTGGGAATGCCTGCTCGTAAGGTGAATGCTCTGCCCACTACACTATTGCTATGTTGCTTCATTTGCATATATCTTCCTTGTTATCCTATTCAGCCATTTAAGCTGCATTAACCGTAGCTAAGCGATGAGCACACCCATGCACATACGGTTAGCTTTAATCAGAATTTTAAAAAAAATAAAGGGTTTCTTCATTGTATGTATGTATAATGTTGCTGTTGTACACAAGGGGGACTGTTGGTGGGGATATGTGGTCACTTATGAGCGGTCTCGCTCATTTCATACCCCACTCTGCTGTTCTTCATTGTGGGGCTGTGCATATTCTGAGAGCTATGCTCTCAGACATGCCCCCTGCACTCTTACACACTCCGTGCAAGCCTAGGAGCTCAGGCAGCGAGCCTCATTATTATGCATAGTGTGCTGCTGTCCTGCTCCTAAACATCCGCCTCTGTGCAGGACTAAGCTCGTCCTGCACAGAGGAGTAGTAAATCCAGGGGATTGTCTTCCTTTTCTGGAATGGAATTAAAAGAATAGTATTCAATAGCATTAGCTAATCCCAAAGGAAAAACTAGGATATTTATTTCTTACTTTACTAGGTTCTATATGTATAAGGGTATGCACTGGGTGTGGCCAATATTATGTTTGAACCAGATGAGTTCCTATCCCCTATATAATTATGTCTTTTTTATGATTTATTATTTCTTCTTCTTTTTTTCCTTGTATTTTTAACATTATAGTTTACCTTCTATAGTTTAATTATATCTGTGGTTGCTTGGCTGGAAGAACACTATATGATAAATCATTCTATAATACGTATTTTGTGTGAACTGACTTTTCACAGCAGAGTTGTCTAACCATCATTAATCTGGGAAGATCTCTGGGTAAAAACCTCAACATAAATGAAATAAACTAAATCCACACAAAAAGGACGGAAACCAGGAGCCAGCAGGAATAAATAGATGCATAGGTATACAGTTACTCCAAAATAAAGAGAATCCTTGATGTCAGAGTGCACACTTCTCTATTGCAACACAGTAAATGCAAGCACTTTCATCTCTGTCAGTTCAGAGACTTTATCAAGATACAGAAAGAAACAGGAAACACACTATATATAACCTTGACCCAATAAACACCTTAACAAATCATCACATAATCGATTTCCTTCACCTTCAATCTACAATTCTTTTTTTAAAAACTTCCCAAATACAAAAATATATTATAATTAATAAAACTAAGTCTCAATGCAAGTTCAAGATAAATAAGTTATAAATCGCACATATAAATATATATACACATACATAAAAGACCAAAACTTCCCTAAGAATAAATACATACATACTAAAAATGTATTAAAAAACTTCCATGATAGAAACATTCATATAAAAGGAAGAAAATTAATACACTTGAAAGGCACTCACATTTCAAGTGCCTTTAATTTCAAAAAACATGCCAGGGAAAACATTTAAAATGGGAAAGCCAGAGAAAACAGGGAAAACTGGCCAAACAGTTGCATTCATTCTAAGCTGCCAGTATGCTTCCAACCTTTCTATCTACAAAGGCCATGGACCCCTCCTTGGATCCCTTTTCAGCACATCAAAAAAAAAAAAAACTTAAAATAATGTCCCTCATATTCCATACAATGCCTAGCAAAGGCATTCACTTTATTCTTCAGTCTAATGTCCCTGGCATGCTTATAGAGTCAATTCCTAAGTTTCCTCTCAGTTTTGCCTGCATAGAAGCAGGGGCATTGCACATATAAAGCACAATAAACAACCCTCTCTGATTGGCAAGTGCACTTGTCCCTGAAACTGAAGGTCTGCCCATTGATGGTTGCTGATGAACCCTCCATAATAAAACCACATTGGTTACATATCCAACATTTTTTCATGAGATCTTCACTAGGGTCACTTCTAGGGTTCTCGAGTAGGCTTTTCAAACATCTACCCTTGCTATAGACCACCGCTGGGTCATTACTAATACATTTCCTGACCTTGTCACAGGAGGACAAAATCACCCAATTCTTGTGCAAAATATCAAAAATTAATCTACTATCTGCATTAAACATTGTAATAAACACTGACTTAAAGTTTCTGTCAGCCCTAAAGTCGAACTCTCTCTCAGTATTAGCACATGATGCCATATTTCCAATATCCATTTCTGATGTATCATTAATTTCCCCATTCCCTACTTGGGATAAGATAGCCTTGAAATGACCCCTTTCCCTTTTGTTAATAACCTCAATCATTACCTCATGGACCAATAAGGGGGATAACCTCTTCTCAAAAACATGTCCCTCAAAACATCACATTCATTCAAGAATGATTCAAAAAGGGACACCATGTGGGCTGCCCTCACAAACTGTCCCTTAATGACTGCTTTTTTCTGCTTGAAAGGATGTACACTGCTGAAGTGTAACAAACTATTCGAATAGGTCTCTTTTCTGAATATTTCAGCAGTAAAGGACCGGGAACCCATGTCTTTCAATAATTTCACATCCAGGTATGAAATTTCATTCCTTTCGACAGTATGTGTGAACTTCAAAAAGGGGGTAGAACTATTAATGTAAGATAAAAAATCAGATATTAGGTCAAAGTAGTCATCCCAGAAGATAAAAATAGCATCCAGGTATCGGACATACAGCTTACAATAAGAAAAAAATGGGGACTCGTATAGGAATTTCTTCTCCCATTCAGTCATGACAATGTTAGCAAATAAGCCCCCACATGGTGAACTCATGGCCACACCATCAATTTGAAGATAAAATTTGTTCTCAAATAAAATACAATTGTTCTTCAATACACGCTCAAAGAGCTGTTCATACACATTAATCCTGTACTGAGGTACACCTTTAGATAGCATAAAATCACAAGCCCACTCTAAACCAATGCCATGGGTTATCACTGTGTAGAGTTCTTTCACATCCACAGTGATAAACACACCTGATTCACAAAAATCAAGGTTGTTAATCTATCCAAAAAATCCTGAGTCCCTACACATGTAATTCTCATCTGTTAACAAAGATTTCAGCCCAATATCCAAAAATTTGGTATCTGTTATATAATGGACCCCCACCCATCCACAATAGGCCGCACAGGGGGATTACTCAAACTCTTGTGGATTTTAGGCAAGCCAAAAATGGTGGAGATTCTTGGGTGCATCACTACCATATAATTTAGTACTTCTATAGTCAGTGACCCTTCAATAAACAAGTCATTCAACTGCTCCCTCACGTTATGATATGAGCCATTCAACTCATTTAATGAGATTTTCTTATAACGAACACTCTCTAACATTCCCCTCATTCTTGTATTATAATCATCCAGATCCATGATGACCATGCCCTTGCTTAATAAACCTCACATCTGCATTGCTTATAAGTTTTCTAAGGCTTCTCTCCTCGACTGCACAGAAGTTCAAAGGGGGTTTTCGCCTAGAAATACTCCTCATATCTATCTCACACACCCTTTCGAAAAGATGTAAAGAGTGGTGCAAAGGGGGATTAAAAGTGCTTGATATATGCGAGGGGTCACCGATATATTCAACTGAATGAAAATATAGGTTTAAATTCAATTTCCTAACATATCGCTTCAGATCTACCAAAGTTCTGACAATGTTATGATTATTGACTGGTACAAAAGTCGTACCCTAGCCAATAAGTCACAATCCGCAACCTCAATCCACAATGATGAATAACTGAACACCTTAAAATCACCAGTGTTGTTCTGAAGAATTCTACAATTAATCTCTCCAACATCATCATTAACAGATGTAGTTACTGAAATCCCCCCCTCCATACTCCCCTCCTCCACTAGGGCCTGTAACCGTCCCGGCCCCTGTCCGCTTGAGGGTGTTCTTCCCTGTTGTAACATTCCTTTAACCTCTCCAGCCTCCTCAGAGGTGGGAAGCCCCCTTCTAAAAAAGGTGTGGGAATGTCTTCATTTCCCTCCACGCCATTGTTGTCATTCCCAGAATTAATGCTAGAAACATTCTTTCCTCCTCTGCCCCAAACCTGGGATTTGGGAGGTTCAGGATAGGCCAAACCAACCCTATACTGTTGTCTATCACGTTCAGTTTTCTTCACCTTCCTTTCCCTTATAGAAATAACCTGATGTTCTATATTTTTAAAAATCCTATTATAATCAAACAAATTATTTATATGCATAGCATCATCAACAGTTTGTCCAAAACAGTAGCTTCATTCATAAGTTCCACAAGTAACAGTTCATTATGTTTCGAAACCAGCTCCATATACTCTAAACCATGCCTGTCAAACTGTTGTAATAACTTTTTATGCAGTAATGAATTAGCGACCAGCGCTGTTGGGAAACGCCACATGCGTAAACCTTTCGGCACAATCCCTAACTTAATACATTCTTTAAAATAACAATTATCTAATTGGAGCCTTTTAATTTTCATCAACAAATAGTCCAACTTTTGTAAGTTAGTGCTGTAATCAGAACGACTCACTGCTCTTTCCCCTCCTTCCCCTGAAGGGTTCGGGTTACTGAAAACCCATTCATCATGTAAAAAAAGAGAAATATTCGGGCCATTAGGTTGGTGTCTGGGTATTTTTTAATCTTTTTTATGAAATTCTGGGGTATTTACAATGCAGATGAATGAACTTCTGAGTGATTTTTGAAAGTATGACTTGAATAGTTGGTATGTTATTTGCTGGAAGGCTGTAGCTCTTATTGACTTTTCTATGATGTTAGTTAGACTTACAGATTCTCATGTGTCGGACTGAGGAAGGCCTTTGAGATTTTTTTTTGGTCATTTTTCAGATCAGTCATATAATGATGATGAGCAGTTCTCTCTGTATTGAGCAGTAGCAGTTTTAGGCATTCAGGGGGTTCTGAATGGAGAGACAGAAGTAGTGCAAAAAATAAAGGAGATACTTACTTGAAATGATTTCATCCTCATGCATGTGGTGGGCCCTGTTATTAATTAAATCCACCAAAACAAACTAGATATGTTTAAACTGTAGTTTATGTCATGGAGAGAATCACAAATAAAAATAAGAGTTGTGTGCACTCACCTCAGGATAAACCTTCATAAATTCACTAGGGCCACGGCTGGTAGAAAATTAATTGTAAAGCCCTCTAAAGGTGATAGAGATCTTGACAAAGTGTTATGCCCTGATCTAAGAGATCACACTGTAACAACAGAAAGTAGCAGTCCACAAAAAGTAAAAAAAAAAATGTTAAGCCTAGCAAGAGGATTAGAAAGAGTGGGATTGTCTCCTGAGGACAAAAAATATCATGTTTTGTTATTTTTATGCAATAAACCTAGAATTTCCCAAGATTACTTTCAAGCTGAAATGTAATAACTGGTGCTCTATTCATTTTCTATCCAAGATGTTAATATTTAAAATAACAATTATCTAATTGGAGCCTTTTAATTTTCATCAACAAATAGTCCAACTTTTGTAAGTTAGTGCTGTAATCAGGTTGTTCTGAACAATTTCCCCATTGTAAAAGCTGATTTTGCATGAAGAACTGCCATGTACGGGGTAGAGGAAATGCAGAGACATAGAAAGTGTGATTGTGGAAAGCTGATAAATAGTGCAGCTTGCATAATATACAAACAACGATACAATAGGATGGAAACAAACAACAGAACTAAAACAGGAACAACCATGTATGCAAATTAGGGAAAACAATAAGGTGGAGTGATTTAGAAATGTATATATTGTGCAAGGAGATATGCTATTTCCAGGTTGTTGACTGTAACAAAATCTCAGAGATACCAGAGACAGACACAAAAAACATATACAGGGTAGTCACTGCACAAAAAGATATGTATATATACAAGAGGCTGATATTGCTGACAGTAGCCACCATTTTGCATGGTATTGCCCTTGGTAGTACTGAATCATCCATCTGGGCTTATCATACCATTCTTTCTACAACACAGAAACTGTGGACCCTTAACATGTGTAAAGGCACCATATTGTAGCTGGCTGAGACATGTCACACTGATATGTAGGCCCAGGGGATGTGTGGTGTACAAATCCCTGTGTTAAAAAAAAGGTAAACATGGTTTTGAGAATACTAGCTAAACAGACTGAGAATACTAGCTACATGATGGGGTATATCAGGTATCTGCCTCAAGGGTACTATACCAGTTCCTTGATGTCATGCTACAGCATGTAAGGGAGCATATGTGGTTTCCATGCACCACAAAGGAGAAAAGCAACACAATTTGGAATTTCTATGACATAAACTATTTTCCTAAGGCATTGGGGGTTATTGACTGTACCTACATTGTACTAAGGGGCCCACCTATGGAGGAGAGACATAGATATATTAATCATTATGGACTTGCTCCACTCTATCAACTGCCAGACAGTCAGTAATGCATAGTGTTTAATATAGAATATGTGCAGTGCCCAGAACTCCCACACATGGCACACTTTTGGCTTAAACTAGTGGTTCGTGTAGGGCAATTTTCCCCAGAGACATCTTATTGGTCATGCCAAAGTATGCCATGGAACCACAGCTAATGACACCTATTAGAAACCCACATTCTGGGGCAAAGAATGGCTACAACCACGACAGGATCCAGCACTAGGTGACTTAGGCAGTTGCCTAGGGCCCACTGCCTTTCTGGGCCCATTAGCTGGGGAGGGGGCCCACCGGTTTGTTCAGCCACATGGCTTGAGAAAACCCACTAGTGGGGAAGGGGCCCATCAGCTGGGGGCTGCCACAAAAATGTATATTTCTTCTTTAAGACACTGCATGCATTGTATTTCTTCTTTAAGGACACACACACACACATTCAAACTTGCTTGGAGTGCAGGAGTTAAGAAGCATGGCTGTTGTTCCAGATGAACTCAGAGAACACATCCTGAAATACATTAGAAGAGAACAGGTTAGGGTTGTATTTGTGAAATGCCCCTGTTAGGGAGGATAGGTTAGTTAACTCATTCAGCCTCAAACTCTGTACCTTCAATACAGGACCCTAGAGGCTGAATCCTCTACACCAACTGCCAAACTGTCATCAGCAATGACTGTTGAGTTTTAGAGGATTTTCAAAGACTGAGTTTCTCTGCATTTTCAGAGACTGTTGAGTATCTCTGCATTTTCATGTAGACTTTCTGTGCATTTTCAAGGAATGTTGAGTTTCAAGACAAGATAATTTTACTGTTGCTTATGCTGTTTGTTTTCAATGTGTAACTATTTTCTTTAGCAAATGGCCATCATCAGTGTTTGTGCTATAAATTGTAAAGCAGTGTTAGTAGCACAGGAAACAACATACTTTCATTTGGTGCAGAAGGCTGAGGGTTCTACCCCCATGCCATGTACATGGAGTGCTGATATTGCAGATCCTTCTTTAAGGGGGATGGGTGGTGCTGCACTCATGAGTGTATCCTTCTCTGGATAAGGTGCTTAGTCTCTATGGACCTGTTACTGGTTTGAAAGCTATTCCCTATTTCAATATTACTAGCTTACCACTTTATTTATAATGTAACATGGGCAGCAAGCACAGAATTTCTGCATGAAACACCAAAATGTAAAGTTGTTTGCCAGCAGCAACCTGTTCATTAGTTATAGATCTATTTAATGTGAAATTATTTGATGACTTTTACTTCTGCAGAGTTTGTGTATATTGACTGATATTGGTGGATTATAACAACAAAAGTTTCAGTGCCTGTTTATAGTTGAAATGTTGTGTCATACATTTTTTCTCATTGCTTACTGGAAAAATGTTCAAACCTACAAATATAAAATACACTCTAACAAGTGGTGCTGTATTATACAAGGAATATAATTTAATACAACCAGGATAGAACACGTTCATGTATACATGTATACATGGTCCAAAAATGTGTGCCAGGGGCCTGAAAAAAAGCCCAAAGGTAAACTTAAACTGCCAGTGGCCAGATGCATTTTCTCTGAATGTGAGTTTCAGTGCCATTTCAATGAATGTGAGTTTCAAGGGCAGAGAAGATTACTGTGCATGCTAAATCTGTTCTCATTGTGAGTCTGTATTGTTTTATTTTGCAAATGGCTATCAATGTTTGGGCAATAAATTTTGAAATAAAAGTTTTAAATATCTCTAATCATTGTAGAAGTAAAAAAGAAAAATAATGTGCACACTGACAGGTTTGAACAATATTTATGGTAACTGTGGATGAAATAGCCAAGTACTGGGACATCTGTGGAGGTGGTGGCACTGTTGTGGGGGGCCCCTGATCCATTATCCTGCATGGGACACCACTTGGCCATGATCTGGCTCTGGCTACAACACTGCATTATTACATACCAAGCTGTATCTCAAACATATGTTTGGCCTGCTGAAGGCCCGTGCCTAGTCTAGATGTATCTGGGGATGCACTGAAGAATGACCCTGCAACATGCAGTGAAATGTTTACAGTATGTGGAGTATTACACATCATTGTGATTCACAAACAGTTACAGCAGGGTAAAACAATACAGAAAAAGGAAGTACCAGACACAGCAATGGAGAAGGT
The DNA here is from genome assembly GCF_019279795.1 of Protopterus annectens. Lineage (NCBI taxonomy): Eukaryota > Metazoa > Chordata > Ceratodontiformes > Protopteridae > Protopterus > Protopterus annectens. Next base: position 900,410,921 of record NC_056745.1, read on the forward strand.
GCCTCGTGAGGAGTCAGTGAATGAGGTGACTCCAAGAGTGCCTATGCCAGACAGAGGGAAGCACCATATGGTGTGTCAGGCTAAGAGATAACATCTGGTTCATAATTATGGGCCAAAATAAATCAGTACATATCAAATAAAATGTGGTGCTTGCACAAGTAGACACAGGATGTACTTCTATATGCATAGACTAGCCATGCTGTGCATCAGACAAAGGCTACACAAATATCAAAATATGAAGGGCAAGGCACAGTTATAATCATATACATAGGTGAGACAGCCCACAGTGTTAACTGTCAATCACAGACCATGTGTGTATGAGGGTGTGGGGTAACACCAGTGTTGTGCATGTCAAATGTGTCAGACAAGGGGGATTGGAGACGGCCAAGCAGACTAACCAGAAGGGGGCGTACTGTCTCCAGTGTTGTGTCAGTGTGTGGCAGCTGGTGTTTGTATCTCTGTGTGTGGCTGTATGCATGGACACAACTTCAGCAAATGATGCAGCACTTCGCTAGGATCTGGTGTGCATGTTCAGAGCACCCACAGAAGACATTTGTGATGACCATGTGTGCCTCCATCCATGGAGACACCCTCTTCTGGAAAGGTCAGAAGCTCAATCCCTGCTACACTGAGAGGAAGGAGTGTTCTGTGGGCATGAACAATGGCTTGTGGTATGTGTGGTCTTCACAAGAACACACAGTTCATGTGCATGTCCATGGCACAACATAGTGGTCTCAAAACAGGATGGTGATGTGGAGCTGGGGGCACTACAGGTTTGAGACTGTGCCTCCACCTACTATGTTGGGCCTTTTCACTGGCGATGAAGGTGGACTGGCTACAGAAAGTGTATCAGTCCTGATGTGTGGTCCCCCATGGGGACCTACTCCATGCAGACTCTCAACATCACATGTCCATGATGTTGCATATGTGACCCATGCACTTTCTCAGGCAATCACTCAGACCACATACCACTACAACAAGTTCAAGTACACTTGTGTTGGTGTCAATCTGACTGTCTGTATGTGAATTATCATCCTGAACAAACTCTGAGTAATGGCCATGACCACATTTAGCTCATCCTCATAGGTTCATAGGCTTATATTTACTTACTAGGCTATTGATCCTTGAGGCTCTTAAGAGGTCTAGCCTTACATTCCCATTGTAGTTTTTAGCCCTTATATTTTGCACATGAATAACCAAGAGGTGGGCAGGACAAGAGTATGTTGGGTCACTTACTTGTTGTCCCTATCCATGAGCGACATGGGTGATAAACTAGGAATGAATTTGTGGTTTGCCATCCATTCATCCAAATTACATTTGAACAGCGTAACAGAATTACTTCACTTATCTGGAGTGGAAGACAGTTCCGTAGAAGAGGTGTCCTCTGTGATACATATCTATCACTACAGCATGTTCTATTTATGTTACAAAAGAGATTGAGATACCTTGAGCAGATGTTCATACTACCACTAGACTTGTGAATGAGTAATAGATCTGACAGGATAGAGTTTGTCTGCTCTACAGAGCTTGTGGCAACCAAGGGTGACTTTGATGCTGCTGATGACATCAGTCCTAGGGCAGATGCATCTTCTGGCTGCCTTCTTGGGTTTGTGGGGTGAATCACACAGGCACAGAAGCTCTATCTGTGTAATGGGTTGGGGATGTAGCCATTACAGTGCTCATGTCTACCACTGACACCTCAACTTCTGATCATGCCATGATGTAGCTACCTTCATCAGCAGATCTAGACTGTTTCCCAACATCAGGTAAGCCTACATCCAATATTGGAGAACTCTGATAGCACAGTACCTATAAAAACACCATGAAAATACCCATAATAAGTAAGAACCCTTCAACAATACCCCCAGACCAGTGAATATATTACTACTACTTGAGAGTGTTTTACAGAAAAATAATAGGTAACATACCTTGAGCAGGGGAATTATGCAAAAAAGGCCCCTGATGTTCCTGTAAAAGAATGAAGCCATGGTGGCATGTCCTATCATCCCTCACAGTGAAGTACCACTGTAGATATTAATCCTTTTTAAGACATACCCACCTGGGGCATCACCAGTAGCTATAAGTGGTAACATGTTTAATTCTATACTGATGACTGTTACACCAATAAAGGATGTTTGAACTGTCTGCACCCCATACAGAGATGCCAGGGACTCTTCCATCTCTGTTGAAGGTGGCACAGTTGGCAGATCCTGCTCTTGTGACCCTCTGCTCCTATGTCAAGTAGTCTGCCCTAGTTTTGATGACACCAATCATGTTGATAGTCCATTGGCTAACATGATCGTAGTTTTTATTTTTGTCACTAACAGTATTTATGTCAGCATTGATAAAAGGTCTAGATATTTAAAAGGCCTTTGACTCCTTAAATTGGGGTTATTTATTTAAAGTCTTACTGTTATTTGATCCCCCCCCCTTTTTTATAACAATGATAAAGAAAATCTATGAAAATAATCTAGCATATGTCAAATTAGGCCCCTTTACTTCCAAAGCAATCCAAATCACTAGAGGTGCTAGACAAGGATGTCCCATGTCCCCTATCCTATTTGCTCTAGCCATAGAAATACTTGCCATTTTAATATGTAATAACCTAAAGATAAGAGGTATAAATATATATGACCAATATATATATATATATGTATATATATATATATATATATATATATATATATATATATATAATGATGTTTTCTGATGATGTGTCACTTACCTTACCCAACTCTAAGTAAGTGTTAGGTGAAGTGGATATAGTAACAACAAATTTCTAAAAAAATCTCAGGACTTTCCTTCAACAAATCTAAATCAGAATATTTATTATTAAATAAAAAAGAGCATGCAGGTTCCGGTTAATCATATTATTGGAAACCAAGTTTCAAATCTAGACTATTTAGGAATAGTCCTAGGTAAGAATATAGAGGAAACCTTACAGCTTAACTATGCTAAAGCCATAGACTTAATCAAGACATTAATAAGCAAATGGAATAATTAGTTTATAACATTTGATGATAGGCTACAACTGATAAAAATGGTTTTGTTACCTAAAATATTATATATAGCACAAGCCCTTATACTTCTACCAGGAAAGAAAATCATTAACTCTGATAAAATTCCTATGGTACCCCAAAAGAAATAGAGTGGTATATTCTCATCATATCAGAAAATGGGAACAAGGTGGTTAAAATTCCCAAAGGCATCTATAATTAAAATAGTGATGAATTGGATAAATCCTAGATACTCTTCCAATTGGAAACAGTTACACCCCATTATACTAATGAATGAATGAAAATTATTTATCAAAAAATGCTTTGGTAACTGATAAAGATAACAAGATATGGCACTATTTAAGTATAAACTTACAGTATAGTACAAAAAAAAAAAACTAACACTAATAAACAATGTTTTTGATGTGTTTAGAAAATTCATTAACACAAATCTAGATATAAAACTGTGGCATAGATTTTTAATGCCATTTACTATTTATTACAAGGGATTTCCCTGATAAAATGCATAGAGAGATTTTTGGTTTATGGGAAAACAGTAACCTATTTTGTTGGTTGCAATGTATTGAAAACCAAAACCTTTGAACACACAAAGTATATTGTCAACCTATGGCCTATCCGTTAATGACTGGTTGGTTCTTCAGAGTGTCACAGCATACACTAAGGACCTGTGTAGAGTAATATATAACATCCTTCAAAACCATACCAAAAATTATAAATTGGATTTTTGGAATTCTATATAATAATATCAATGTTAAGAATGAATTATCATATCTATATAACACTTTAATTGTCTATAAGACAGCTCCTAAAGATTCTTACTGGCAATACCTAACTAAAGGGTTTCAAGTATCATTATCAATGGAAGATAGAACAAACATTTTTTTTCAATTAAACTAACTTCTTATTCACAGTTCTGGAGGATTTTTCATTAGAAATTTCTACACAGATCCTTTTTGACACCTGAGAAACTCTCAGAAATTAACCCTTCAAACAGCAAGTTATGTTGGATATGTCATCTGTTCACTAATGCTGACTGGTCTCATATTTTTTATGACTGTACTAATATTAAACCATATTGGAATGAGATTAACAAATTTCTTCAAGCTATCTATACTGATATATTTGCCTTGACAAAGTCTTTAATTTTATTGAATGTTGTTAATAGTAATAATATGAAGAAAGATGACCTGTATTTGTTGTGGACAATGTTAGCAATAGCCAGAAAATGTTTAACTAGAAGATGGAACTCTAATGTAGTACCCAAAATGGAGGAATTCCCATCATCACTGAAGAAACGCATACTAATGGAGAAAAGAACTAAAGAGTTAAGAACTTTTCCTAAGCCATTGCTTAATAGTCCATTGAGGAAAGTTTTGAATTTGATTGATACCCTACAGATGGAACCAAACTCTTCCTAACTATCACAGTTTATATATTTACTTATTATTTAACTACAAATGTTTTTATCTGAATCCTTTTTGTCAGGCTGAATGTAAATACTGTAAATAGTTATTGAATGTTATGAATGTGTTAAATTCTTGTGTTATTTCATCAAAATAAAAATCATTTGAGTAGAAAAGTAAAAGAAAGAAAAAAAAGCAGGATATAGTATGGAAATATTTACAATAATATCCTAACAAAATTCCAATAAACATCAGCATTACCTTACTCTTAGATAGTAGGCATGACTTATCACCAATACAGCTAAAGCTATTACAAGAAAGTATCATGTTCAGTATGAACAAAAGCAGCCAGCCATTAGATCCACAAAACTTACACAGACTCAGACAAAATGTAACTAACCTACCTCAGCACACTCAATTGACCTTCACTAATATCATTACACCTTCATGAATACAGCCTCTACAAAACTACCTAGACCATTACTACATGTACTTTAAAATTATCATAAAAAATAAGCCAAGGGTGGGCTAAACAAAATTCCCTTTGACTCAAAATTCTACTTGATACAACCTCTTTTGCTCAGGTTACAAAGTTATATTCTTGCATTGCATCTGACTCATATTTTTCTACCTTTCCTCATAGACTAAATCTCTTTGTAACCTCTTCAAGAGAGCAGCAAAAATCCCTGCACAAAAAACATCCTCCAAAACTATAGAAGACTATAGGCCAACAGTAAACATTGACCTTATTGCAAAGATCTTTGAAAAAATTATCATAAAATCAAATTTCAGTCTATATCACAGACTATGACATTCTTACAGATAAACAACATGGCTTCAGACCTTGATACACTACTTTGTCTGTCACATGGCCTACTATCCAAAACATGAAAGATACTAAACTCACTGGGTCTATGTTCATAGACCTCAAATGAGCATCTAAATTAGTGGACCATAGTATTCTAATACAAAACTTAAAAAGCACCACTTTTTAGATAAGTGTGTCACTAGTTCCAGAGCTAAATGTTCATCAGGGCATTTACTTTGTCCTTTCATACCAACCTGCCCAAACCCCCTCCACCTATGGAAATTCCACAGTGATCAGTATTAGGCCCAGTATTAGTCTCACTATTCATTAATGATCCACACTGCAGCTATCCAACATATATATATATATATATATATATATATATATATATATATATATATATATATATATATATATATATATATGATAAAGACATCATTATATATGCTAATGACATCATTATAATTGGCACACCCACATCATGCAAAGAAATCACACAATTATTATAGAATGACTTAATGTTACAGTAGAACTATAAGTGTACCATCAAACTTTGCAAAATAAAAAAAAAATAATATAAATGCAGCTATATTATTTGGTACTGATAAATGATTAGCTAAATCTCAGTCACTTCATATCCTGGGCTCATATCTCCAACCATTACCTTCTGACACCAAAAAAATATGTAGATGTTTCATCGGATCAGTTTCTTTCATTTACTCCTTACATTGAAAAACAACCACAAAAGGTACACGAGACAACTAGGAGTAAAATTAAAAATATCCAACCTTCTGCTAAAAGAAGCTAGGCAAGCCATTGTCAATAATGTTCTTCTCCTAAAGCTAGTATGTGCCCTCCTATCAATTGTTTTACACTCCCCTTAAAATACAAAACTCCATCAAAAGGTAGAGAATGAGAAAATGCATTTCATATATCTTAGTCCATCTTGGGAGCATTTTTGTGTAACATCAAACAAAATGCAACTGGCTTCCTGTTGACGCAAGATAATCTTTCCTACTAAACATACTGACTTTTAATCTATTGAACATTTTTACTTAAAATCACATATTTCACAGAAACTAGCATTACTTACTCAGAAACTCTGGCAAAAACCATACAGAAACTAGTGCAGAAAGTGAGCATTCACCAAAATAGAATACTGGAACACAATTCCAGAAGATATCAACTTTATCACCTACCTTAATGGTTTTAGAAAAGCACTGAAGTAACACACAATGGAATCCTTCCAGTATTTTGGTTTAGCCAATCATGTCTAACCTATCAGACATTAATATCTTGCTTTTACAAAGCCACAAATACTCATATACTATACATTTTTCTGCTTCCAGTGTACTCACTACTACTTATTTTTTTCTCTCCTTCAACAGGTCTTCATCCTATACTAAAGGAAGCTTTCTTAGGGCCATGCGTACTCTACCTGTGCCTTATTTTCCTTCCTGCTTTTCTCCTCATGCCTCCATTTCTCCCTTTCTACACTATCTATCTAACTTTTAACAATACCTGTTCTTTTAATGTACTCCTAATATTTGTTATTATCTTCATGATATAGCAAGGCTATGTATCTTCTGCAACCAACGAAAGCTGTACTCAACAAAGCAGTTATCAATTTTGTTGTTAATAATTGTTAATTTCATTGTAGAATACTGTATTGATTGCTAATCGACCCTAGTCATGCCTGAAAAGTGCCCACAAACAAATCCGCTAACCTGTTTAAAAAATGCATAAATAAATAAATGACCCATGACAATTACATGGCTGTAAGTGGGATTGTTATTTGCATCTGTAGCTATGGAGGCCACACAGGCCAACATAAGGCTGCTCTGCAGATTACGAAGGATTTCAACAGTATGTACTGATATATTAATACACCCAGTGCATATGACATAGACACACTACATGATCCGATGGTCCCTGTTTATTAGCATTCCTGCCACTAAAATACACCATGGCTATGAGATTTACTTTATCCATGCAACTTCCTCAGATGATGTGTATGCATCCCTCAGATCCACAGGGATCTACAAGATATCCTACATGCTGCTGATGTAATCACCTCATACTATATGTAGACTTCCCTGTATGTTGGTATCTGTATAAGAAAGGACTTCTTCAGGGTATGAAGAATCATAGACAGATGATCAGTCAGTTTAATGGCCTGTCACACTATGACCAAGCCAATGATCTTATGTGTTTCACAGGGCACTGAGTGCACATCTCCTAGACCAATTCCTTAATGAGCGCAGTCATGTGTGCACATGATAGAAATTATGGGAACTGTAGACTAAGAGACCCATGACTCCTTGCAAGTGTAAGTTTCAACCCCAGCCACTTCAGTAATACCTCAGATGATTCTAAAACATCTGTTGTACATGTGGGTTGGGGAGAAATGAGTGTCTGTGAACATGATTTATAAACAGTCATGACTTCTACAGTTGCTGAATACTGTTCATCCAGTCTACACAACATTTCCTTACATTGTGCTACTTGTTTGCCCCCTTCCCAACAAACACAGCCCATAGTAGTACACTCATAGCACTTTCAACAACATTCTAAGTATAATGACAAGTAGTAGTTATACAACTCCTTCAGAATAGCATGCACATGAAATTATTCCTCTACAATATGACATAATACAAGCAGTACAGTAAAACACTTTTGTAGTATATGGAGCACTGTGAATATGCTCCAAAATGGAGAAAAGACAAACCTGTTATGTGCTTCTGTAACACAAGACAAAACCTTAACGGTGCTTTCAGAGGTGTGTAACATTTGTAACATCCCCCCAAGTGCTGAACAGTGTGGTATCAGGAAAGAGACATTCCTTCACACTCAATGGTCCTCTGAATAACTTTGCTCATGCAGATGTCAGTCTGTAAGTAACTTATTTAAGTTATAGCAGTATTTAAAACTGTCCATGATTTTCCCATTTCTCTGCTATTATGTTTACTTGCTGTCTATGCAACCTTATTCACAAAGTGCTTTACTGCCTTTCAAAGCTGGCAAATCACTTCTGTTTTTTTTTTTGTTTTGCTTTTTTTGTAACTAATAGTATGTGGAGTAGATAAATCTCCACACACTAAAAAGAGTTATGATCACGTCTCACCAATCATAACTTGTTAATCTGACATTGTCATTTTTATTCATTCCTCAACTGATGGGTCTCAGATCTGAATTGGATCTGACTCAGATACTTCTTTCAGATCAATGAATCCAACTCTCAAGCTTCTCCCTTTAGCCATAATGCCCCATCAACTTAACATAACTCAGATCTTAAAAGAAAATATGCCCAAAAGAGCAAAAACTATGTTATCAAGTGCTTTCACCCTGTAACCTCAGGGCTTACTCTGATGAAGCCCTGAGGTTACAGGGTGTGAACGCTTGGTGACATTTACTATTAAAGTTTTTCCAGTTCATCGACTGTGGTCACACCACAGTGGTGGCATTTTTATTTTTATTTTCTTTTGTATTTATGTTATAACTCAGATCTTAAATATCACTACAGATGCCGATCCTCTCAGTTTTGAGCTATTAGGTGTAGTTTAGGAAAAATCCATTGAGTTTTTCAAAAATTTCTTCCCAGTAGGCTACCCTTTGAATTAATTTCTTTCTCCCTTTATTCAGTACTTTTCTGCATTTTTTTTTTCTATTAGTCAGGTCTTTCTTCCTTCTTTCACTTCTACTGAAACTTTGGTATTTCCTTCCAGTACCATTCTTGGTACTTCGGCTTTCTTCCCCTTGCCTTTTTCTACCTGCTTTTAAGGTACCTTTGACTACCATTGCTGGTAGAGTCTTCTGTTAAAAAAAATAATATTAAATACTAGTAAATATTTCCCTTTTTTGGCCTTTCCCTTTAACACTATCACTCCGGAATGGCAGACAAACCAATTAGTTTCAAGAAATATATCTCCTGTGGGCACAAATATCTAATTCAGATGCCCACAGGGAACGTATCTATTGTTTGGGAGCTGCCCATTTACACTCAGAATGCTCTGTTTGTGCTGGCTTCAAAGCCATGGCACTCACTAATAGGTGGAACAAACTAGTTTTGAAAGGCCTTCTTCCTTCTTCTTCTACTTCTTCCTATATTCCAACTGGGGCTCAACTCTCCTCAAAGAAATCAGACAAAGGGATACCTGACTTGGCTCCCAAAGACAATGATACTAAGAAGAGGTCTCTGGATCCCTCAACATCTTCAGCTTCATCCTTGGAGTCACCACCAAAAATGCCAAAGAACTTGGATCCAACAACTACAGATCCTACTGCTTCAAAAACAAAATTGCCTTGAATCCGGTCACCCCTGAATTTGCCAGATCTTATAACTTCTCGACTCCCTTCCCCATTTTTGCAGGAGGCTCCACATAAACACACGAGGCCACCATCGACTAGCACTTCACTCAGGCCTTTCAGGAGTTTGTCGGAAGGTGAAGTGGATAGGATGAGGAGGAAATTTCTCAGCGCTCAGATACAGATGGGGCAATTTCGTCTCCATTTCCCATCGAATCTGTGAGCCTGCCTGTGACAAATCCTCCCTTAGTTTCTCCTTCTCTGATCTGGCCTGTGTTTTTGAAGCTCTTGGATCAGAGTTCCCTGGGGGTGTCCTTATCAGATCTGAAGACAGCTCATTCTTTGACTCTGGTCATTTCTCTGAGCCATTCAGCTCTGAGCCTTTCAAAGCAGGAAGACTCTCAGATCTAAAGTGCTGGCACCAGATCCAGGGGACCAGGGTTAACTGTGAAGTTGTTGGAACCATCCCTGCCCCTCACAGATTTGGCTCTGAATCCATCCTCAGTTGGAGGGCTTAGAGGAATTTAGAGGTCAGTGTTGCAGAAAATGTCAGCTCCAATGTCTTCAGCTTCAATCTCCCCTAGGCACTCTGCCTTCAACATTGTGGAGTGGGCTTTTTCTTTACCAAGAGTAAGGGCATCCCTACCTCCCTCAGATCACATATCTATACCAACTTTGGGTCTTTGCTCTGAGCCTTGTTCTTCTACTCCACTGGGAAAGCCAGGCCTTCAAGTCACCAGTCAGTCCCTCAGGACTCTTCTGTTACTTCTGACACCTCACCAGACAATCTCACTGATGAGGTCCCTCAGAAGAAAATGTTTAAAAGGAGACACTTGGATTCCCCTCAGGAATCTCTCACTGAAGATACCAATTTCAATAGAGGGAAGGGACTCCCAGATCTCCACCTGAAGATATCTCCTTTGGAGACATTCTTGAACTCCTAAAGCAAAAAGGTGGTTTGTTTTCTGACACCCTGTCCCAAGAGGAGTTAGCATTCCTGTTGGCTTTCAAGTCTGGCACGACTACATCTTGGATGATCCCACCCCCTCAGCTGATGAACTTATAAACCACATCTCACACCAGGTATGGAAGGAACCAGATACTGTGGAGCTCATCCTTAAGTGCCCAGATAAGTATTTAGCTTCCCTGAAGGATAGAACACACTGGAGCAAAGGGGTCCCAGTTGATGCCATGGCTGTGGCAGCAGCCACTAAGAAAGAGCTTGTATAGCAGAGCTCTTCTATCCATCCACTAACAAGGAATCTTGGGCCTTTGACAAATTTGATGTGTTTTTATGCTTCAGTGACATTTGTTCTGCAGTCATTGAATTATTAGGAAATGTTGATGAGATTGCAAAGAGATTTAACTAAAGAGCTCTCCATATCTCTTTGTGGGTCCATGCATGTGGAGGATCAAAACTGAGTCTCTCTGCAAATGGCCACCCTTCAGTCTATAGCTAATGTGTCCATGAGGTTAATATCCCACACTGCAGAGGGTACCTCATGGATGGCCGGCTTAGACATAGCCATTAGGAGATGTCTGTAGCACCTCTGTAACTTTGTGGAGCCCTTTAAGGCTTCATTCATCAATGCTATGTTTGATGAATCTTCTTTATTTGGCCCAAAAGTGAAAAAAAATGCTCTCCAGAAATCAGCAAGATGGAAAGACTTTGTCTGTTGTAGGGATCAATTTTTCTACACCTCAGAGGCCCTTTTCTTAGAATCAGCAAGGATGTAGGAAGATGTAGTTCCACAAATCCCAGGCCTTTTTCCAAGATACACGTGCAGATAGTTCTTCCAGAAGCACAGGGGGGAACTGTAATGGATGATGCTGCCCCCATAGCAGAGGTGGCCAGCAGAATCAGTGTTTCTGGGATTCCTTCTCAGACAAACCCTACCAGCATTCTTGAAAGGTTGCCTGACTATTGCCCTCTGGAGGCAGTTGGGGAGCATTTGTCTCTGCACTAAAAAGCCTGGGCAGCCATCACAAAGGATACCTGGGTGCACAGAATTATATTAGGAGGTTATATCATGCCATTTATCCAATTACCCTATAAAAATGAAAATAATTCCCAATGTTCCATCCAATCAGAGAAAGAGGCAACAACATTAGAAATAAAAAAAAAACTGCTCAGATAAAGAGTCATCCTGAAGGTCCCTCCAGACCAGATAGAATCCAGAACCTACTCTAGATTCTTCTTAGTTCTAAAAAAGACAGAGGACTTGAAACCCATGCTAGATCTCAGCAAACTGAATCAGTACATGAGATATTCAAGGTTCTGTATGGTCACAGTTCAGTCCATTTTTCCCCTACTACAAATGGACAACTGGATGTGCTCAATAGATCTTCATGATCAGTACTATCACATCAGAATGGACAGGAACACAAGAGGATATCTGCAGTTCTGGCTGGGAGCCAGTCATTACCAGTTTGGAGCACTGCCCTTTGGCCTCACCACAGCCCCAAGGTGTTCACCAAATGTTTGGTAGTAGACGCAGTTCACTTGAGACTGCTGGGATTCAGAGTGTTTTCATACCTGGATGGCTAGCTCCTAACTGCCCCATCCAGGCATCTACTTCTACAGGCAAAGGACTACTTGCTCCATTGTGTCTTCACCTAGGCATCACGTCCAATTACAACAAATCACAACTCACACCTATGCAGAATATGGAGTTCATAGGTCCTCATCTGGATATGGTCATTCAGATAGCCTGTCATCCTTCTTCTACTTCTTCCTATATTCCAACTGGGGCTCAACTCTCCTCAAAGAAATCAGACAAAGGGATACCTGACTTGGCTCCCAAAGACAATGATACTAAGAAGAGGTCTCTGGATCCCTCAACATCTTCAGCTCCATCCTTGGAGTCACCACCAAAAATGCCAAAGAACTTGGATCCAACAACTACAGATCCTACTGCTTCAAAAACAAAATCGCCTTGAATCCGGTCACCCCTTAATTTGCCAGATCTTATAACTTCTCGACTCCCTTCCCCATTTTTGCAGGAGGCTCCACATAAACACATGAGGCCACCATCGACTAGCACTTCACTCAGGCCTTCCAGGAGTTTGTCAGAGGGTGAAGTGGATAGGATGAGGAGGAAATTTCTCAGCGCTCAGAAACAGAAGGGGCAATTTCGTCTCCATCTCCCATCGAATTTGTGAGCCTGCCTGTGACAAATCCTCCCTTAGTTTCTCCTTCTCTGATCTGGCCTGTGTTTTTGAAGCTCTTGGATCAGAGATCCCTGGGGGTGTCCTTATCAGATCTGAAGACAGCTCATTCTTTGACTCTGGTCATTTCTCTGAGCCATTCAGCTCTGAGCCTTTCAAAGCAGGAAGACTCTCAGATCTAAAGTGCTGGCACCAGATCCAGGGGACCAGGGTTAACTGTGAAGTTGTTGGAACCATCCCTGCCCCTCACAGATTTGGCTCTGAATCCATCCTCAGTTGGAGGGCTTTGAGGAATTTAGAGGTCAGTGTTTCAGAAAATGTCAGCTCCAATGTCTTCAGCTTCAGTCTCCCCTAGGCACTCTGCCTTCAACATTGTGGAGTGGGCTTTTTCTTTACCAAGAGTAAGGGCATCCCTACCTCCCTCAGATCACATATCTATACCAACTTTGGGTCTTTGCTCTGAGCCTTGTTCGTCTACTCCACTGGGAAAGCCAGGCCTTCAAGTCACCAGTCAGTCCCTCAGGACTCTTCTGTTACTTCTGACACCTCACCAGACAATCTCACTGATGAGGTCCCTCAGAAGAAAATGTTTAAAAGGAGACACTTGGATTTCCCTCAGGAATCTCTCACTGAAGATACCAATTTCAATAGAGGGAAGGGACTCCCAGATCTCCACCTGAATATATCTCCTTTGGAGACATTCTTGAACTCCTAAAGCAAAAAGGTGGTTTGTTTTCTGACACCCTGTCCCAAGAGGAGTTAGCATTCCTGTTGGCTTTCAAGTCTGGCATGACTACATCTTGGATGATCCCACCCCTTCGGCTGATGAACTTATAAACCACATCTCACACCAGGTATGGAAGGAACCAGATACTGTGGAGCTCATCCTTAAGTGCCCAGATAAGTATTTAGCTTCCCTGAAGGATAGAACACACTGGAGCAAAGGGGTCCCAGTTGATGCCATGGCTGTGGCAGCAGCCACTAAGAAAGAGCTTGTATAGCAGAGCTCTTCTATCCATCCACTAACAAGGAATCTTGGGCCTTTGACAAATTTGATGTGTTTTTATGCTTCAGTGACATTTGTTCTGCAGTCATTGAATTATTTGGAAATGTTGATGAGATTGCAAAGAGATTTAACTAAAGAGCTGTACATATCTCTTTGTGGGTCCATGCATGTGGAGGATCAAAACTGAGTCTCTCTGCAAATGGCCACCCTTCAGTCTATAGCTAATGTGTCCATGAGGTTAATATCCCACACTGCAGAGGGTACCTCATGGATGGCCGGCTTAGACATAGCCATTAGGAGATGTCTGTAGCACCTCTGTAACTTTGTGGAGCCCTTTAAGGCTTCATTCATCAATGCTATGTTTGATGGATCTTCTTTATTTGGCCCAAAAGTGAAAAAAATGCTCTCCAGAAATGAGCAAGATGGAAAGACTTTGTCTGCTGCAGGGATCCATTTTTCTACTCCTCAAAGGCCCTTTTCTCAGAATCAGCAAGAATGTAGGAAGATGTAGTTCCACAAATCCCAGGCCCTTTTCCAAGATACACATGCAGATAGTTCTTCCAGAAGCACAGGGGGAACTGTAATGGATGATGCTGCCCCCACAGCAGAGGTGGCCAGCAGAATCAGGGTTTCTGGGATTCCTTCTCAGACAAACCCTACCAGCATTCTTGAAAGGTTGCCTGACTATTGCCCTCTGGTGGCAGTTGGGGAGCATTTGTCTCTGCACTAAAAAGCCTGGGCAGCCATCACAAAGGATACCTGGGTGCACAGAATTATATTAGGAGGTTATATCATGCCATTTATCCAATTACCCTATAAAAATGAAAATAATTCCCAATGTTCCATCCAATCAGAGAAAGAGGCAACAGCATTAGAAATAAAAAAAAAACTGCTCAGATAAAGAGTCATCCTGAAGGTCCCTCCAGACCAGATAGAATCCAGAACCTACTCTAGATTCTTCTTAGTTCTAAAAAAGACAGGGGACCTGAAACCCATGCTAGATCTCAGCAAACTGAATCAGTAGATGAGATATTCAAGGTTCTGTATGGTCACAGTTTAGTCCATTTTTCCCCTACTACAAATGGACAACTGGATGTGCTCAATAGATCTTCATGATGTGTACTATCACATCAAAATGGACAGGAACACAAGAGGATATCTGCAGTTCTGGCTGGGAGCCAGTCATTACCAGTTTGGAGCACTGCCCTTTGGCCTCACCACAGCTCCAAGGTGTTCACCAAATGTTTGGTAGTAGACGCAGTTCACTTGAGACTGCTGGGATTCAGAGTGTTTTCATACCTGGATGGCTAGCTCCTAACTGCCCCATCCAGGCATCTACTTCTACAGGCAAAGGACTACTTGCTCCATTGTGTCTTCACCTAGGCATCACATCCAATTACAACAAATCACAACTCACACCTATGCAGAATATGGAGTTCATAGGTCCTCATCTGGATATGGTCATTCAGATAGCCTGTCATCCTCTAACACAGATTCAGACACTCGGATCCCAGATCAAGAATGTGATCACATATCCTTCTTTTCCAGCATAACAAATCTTATAAGCCTTAATATCTATGGCATCAGCAATCACCCTAGTTCCTTTAACCAGGTTTCATATGCGGATTCTGCAATGGACTCTTTTACTTCAATGATCTATTCTTCAGCAACCTTTATTCACCCCAGTCAAGATAACACAGTTTTGCTAAAGATATCTTCTCTGATGGCTTCACTTGGACAAAGTTTCTCAAGACTCTTCTTTTGCTCTCCCCCTGTCCAAGGCCATTGTTACCACTGATGCCTCCCAACAGGGGTGGAAGGGCACTACTTGGAATGGACAGTAAAAGGCACATGATCCCCAGAAGAAGACAAGATTCATATCAATATACTGGAAATGAAAGCAGTCCACCAAGCATTACAGGCCTTTCAAGACCCTCTTCCTTCTAGGACAATTGCTATTCAGATGGACAATATGTCTGTAGTCTAGTGCATAAACAAACAGGGAGGAACCAGATCTTACCTGCTATGTTAAGAAGCAATGAGAGTGTGGCAATGGGTGATCTCTTTTGGCCACTTTCTCATTGTAACATATCAGAAAAATCCAATGTGACTGCAGACAAACTAAACAGGTCCATTCTATTGCCACACAAGTGGTCTCCCATTGTCAAAGTGGCGGGGAAAAGTTTCCATCAATGGGTTCAGTCATGCTGGGACCTTTCACTTCTTCCCTCAATAATAAGTGCAGCAGGTTCTTTGCCCAGATCCCTCAAAAGGGGGAGTCACCAAGTGATGCTGTAATCCATTACTGGCCCTACATTCTCCTCTGTGCTTACCCCCATTACCTCTACTCCCCAAAATTTCTTCATAAAGCATACTGGCTGAACAGCACAGTTATCTTTATTGCACATTTTCAGCCTCATCATATTTGTTCTCCCTTGCTCTGGACTCATCTTCTACATCCATCATGGGTGGATACTGGATCCCAATCCAGAACTTCTGTCTCACCCAACAGAGATGGCTCATCTTGACATAAAAGACCTCAAAATGACAGCATGGTTTCTACAGCTCCATTGATTGCTTGACAGCCTAGGAGTTCCTCCGCAGTCCATTATATTATATTATAGTCCCAATGGGCTTCTACTGGAAATATTTACCAATGTAAATGGAATAGATTTCCTTTAAGAGAGATTTGGACCCTGTGTCTCCCTCAATACCAGTTGTACCAGGGTTTTCTAGCTTCAATTTTCCATGAAGGGGCTAGTTTTTTCTACCATTAAGATTCAGTTGGCTGCTATTTCAAACTTACATCTAGTTGAAAAAATTCTTCTTTATCTTCTTCTAGATTATGCAAAGCCTTTCTCAAAGGAACATTTTTACTTAAGCCTAGTCCTCCCTGGGATTTAACTATCCTGCTTCAAGTTCTGACCCAAGGCCCCTTTGAAGCTTAAGCCAAGTCAGACCTCAAACTTTTGTCTTAGAAAACCCTATTTCTAGTAGCTATTACATTAGCTAGATGAGTATCCAAACTCCAGGCTCTCTCCTCCAGGCCTCCTTACCTAGTTTTGCACATAGATGAGGTTTCCTTATGGACCAACCCCTTTTTTTGCCCGAGGTAGCTTCTGATTCTAATGTCAACAAGCTGATTAACCTCACAGCTTTTTTTCCAAATTTCTCAAATAAGGAAGACTACATACTCCATCTTTTTGATATGCCTAGGCAACTTCAGTTTTATCTCCATAGGACCTAAGATTTCCGTAAGACTGGCCAGTTGTTTGCATCCTCTTCACCTAAAAGATTGGAAATGCTAGTTTCTAAAGTTACTCTGGCCAAATAGTTAACTGATTACATATTCTCTGTCTTTAGTAAAAGAGGGCTCTCCTTGCCTAAGCTCCTTAGAGCTCATTCCACAAGATCTATGGATGTATCCTCAGCTGTTTAGTCAAGAACTTCCATAGATGATATTTGTACAAATCCCACTTGATTCAATGCTCACATATTTATTGATCATTACAATTTGAATTTGGTTTCTAGGAACAGAGCTGATTTTGGGTCTGCAGTACTTTAAAATATCCTTCCATGAGGCCACCTAAGGTTTATCTAGCCGGGGGCTCTGTCCCATCAGTCGAGGAATAAATGAAAATAAAAACATCAGACAAATAAGTTACATACTCACCATAATGTTACATTTATGTTGTCCATTTTCAGTTTTCCTCAACTTCCCATCCTCCTAACCTCCTTTTCTTTTCTCCTGAAGAGACCTAAGGGACTATATTTTTGGGAACTGTGATTTCTTGTTTGAGCCTCAGTCCTACTACTTTAATCTAAACCCTTTTTAGTTTCTTTTAAGGTATTATCCATTGTCTACTAAGGGCAGCAAACTCAATCTGAGGTATGTTAGGTTGGCGGGGCATTATGAGTAAAGGGAGGAGCTCGAGGATTGGGATCCAGTGATCTGGAAGATGCAGCCGAGTCAGATCTTAGTTGGATCCAAGACCCATCAGCTGAGGAAGAATAAAAACAGACAACACAAATGTAACGTTATGGTGAGTACATAACTTATTTTTATGTGTTCTCAATGTGGATGCCAAGATTCCCCTCTCAGTCTTTGCTCGAAAGGTGAATTTCTTGGCATCCATGTTTCAAACACATAATAACATGGTTACAGTTGGAGACCTGACCATAACCCTCTGTGTTGTAAGTATCACACAATACATCTCCTAAACCTTCCGTATCCATAGGCATTAGGCATAACATTCATTCCCTAGCCTAGAGGTAGGAAAGAATTGTAACAATACTCCACATTCCTAAGTTATGTGGAATGTACCTTGCAACATTATTTTCTCTCTCAGTACCATGCCACATCAGTAGACCCTCATTAAATGTAACACTCTCTAACACACTGAAGGACTTGTGGACAAAACATTTTTTTTTTTGCCTTTTAAACTCTAGCAACTTGTTTGCTACAAATGTAAGACGCAGTTGCTGCACTTTATGCCACACACGGAGCACTACAGTTCTTCAAGTTCTTCAGTTCTAAAGTCTGATCAGAGATGCAATGCCGTCATCCTTTTCTGAATGCCAGTAATGTATTGAAGGCATGGAGTACTACACTTCTGTTCTGACCAGAAATGCAATACAGGAAGCTGGATCTGCTAGCTGCACACCCTAATATTTTGCACCCTGTGCAACTACCACTCTGTCCCACTCTAGCTGCAACTCTGCATTTTTTGGCACTGGAAGTAGTCACAAGAGAGACATGTTATATGTCTTAAAGAAGCACTAACACTGCACCATTATAGTGGGACCAAGCCGGTTTTATGACAGTTGATACCTGGTAGCATGGTATTAGGGCAGAATTCTTGCAAAAGCTCCTTTGAAAGTTGACCCATCCATAAGGGACCTGGGTACTTTTGTTGACAGAAAAGTATACTTTGATTACCATGTATCCACTGTTTTAGGAAAATCTTTTACTTTGCAAGACTACTCACCAGAGGTATTTCTTTCTGGACTGAGGAAGTTTACATCCCTGTCTACTCCTCCCTTACCAGATCCATAATACAGTATAATGTTCCCTTTGGTATGTACTTCTCTAAGCATATGACCCAGCTTGAAAGACTGCAACATCTTCTCACTAAAATAATCATGGGCATGACTTCCTTGCGCTATCCAAACCACCTTAAAGAACTTTCTGTTTTTACTGTTTCCTATAGTCTTGAGGGGTGAAATATGGCTGCCTTACAAAGCCTCAAAGTACCCAGTGCTACATGACCTCCTGCACATCTGCAAAACTAATAACATCAACACCCACTCTGAAGATCTTAACTTCCACAAAACATAAATAGGATCTGCAGGTGAGATGGATACATGTCCCAGAGAATCCCTTTTTTTATGGAAGAGACTTCCTTTGGATTTAAACCCAAGTAGCTCCCTGGCTCTATTTAAGCTTATATAAGCACCACGAAATTCAAAGGAAGACACAGAAGTAGCTGACATCCATCTTTATTCTTTCCATCCTGGTACCTCGGCTATTCGCCTTCAATGGGACATACTTTAACATTTTCAGAGTTCTTTTATATATGCATTAATTGGTTAATTAGGCATAATTAAATTAATTAAACAACTTAATGTCAAACATTTAACTCTTTCACCACTGAAACCTATTCCAAGGAAAGAAACATTTCCATTATTTGACAATTTAAAATTAATTTTTTCCTTTTTTCTCCACTTACAAAAAATTCTAAATATTAGTTACACAATATATATATATTATATATATTGATATATAGATATATTAAAATCATCCTGATGTTCATCCTGCGACATAGCTAGTTCACTGTTACCCTTAATGATATCACTCATAACTTTCCCATTCATACTGCTATCCCCATAACATTCACAAAGAGGTAAAGACTGGGTATGTGTTGTGTTACTATGAACATCTTCAAATTTACCAATAAAATCACATACAATAGCATCCATATTATTTGCATCAGGTTGCATATTATCACTACAGCCATCAGTTCTCAAATTGACTGTTTGTCCTAAGCCCCTCCTTAAACCATTACTAACAAACACATTAACTTCTTCCACATTCAACATCTCCTCCATAGAGATACCAATCAATTCAGACAGTACACCTTCATCACATGGTTTCAACACTGAATCCAAAAAACTAGGGCTAGCAGCAGTTTGAAGGACAGAGGAAACATTATTGTACCGTGTATTAACCAAACCATTGTAGCATTCGGTTTCCGCAACTGTTAACTGCTCAATGCTCCCACATACAGGGGCAACAGAAGCATTAATACATTGGGAATCAACAAAATTATCTGAACGGTTAATTACCGGAACAGCAAGTTGCTCAACACTCCCATTACTATAAATGGTTCCAAATTGGTCGGCATCATCACGTACAATTATAAAGCAGCATTAAGTAAGTTAGAACAGAGGATGATCATTGAGTATCATACTTTATTCCCTAATGGAATGAATTTGGAAATTTAAAATGAAATTTAACTTATATTTGTGATGTAATACATGTTTAAAATGAAGTTTTGTAATATTGATAAGTTAAAATGAGTAATAAGTTGCTACATTCACATACAATGTTTAAATGTTAAGAATTAATTGTATTAAGGAAATTTATCTAAGTTAGGAGTGTTTAGTTTATTTATATTTATATATTGTGTAACTAATATTTAGAAATTTTTGTAAGTGGAGAAAAAAGGAAAAAATGAATTTTAAATTGTCAAATAATGGAAATGTTTCTTTCCTTGGAATAGGTTTCAGTGGTGAAAGAGTTAAATGTTTGACATTAAGTTGTTTAATTAATTTAATTATGCCTAATTAACCAATTAATGCATATATAAAAGAACTCTGAAAATGTTAAAGTATGTCTCATTGAAGGCGAATAGCCGAGGTACCAGGATGGAAAGAATAAAGATGGATGTCAGCTACTTCTGTGTCTTCCTTTGAATTTCGTGGTGCTTATGTTTCTGAAGAAATTTGAGGCTTGCTTTTTGGAGGTGTATTGTTTCTATTTAAGCTTAACCTGGATGAATGGATGGATAATATAGCAATAACCCACGCCTGGGTGTGGGTAATGCGGGATTTACCCACGGTTGGCGTGGTTTGGTCCTGAGGGCGAAGCCCGAGGGACCAAACAAAGACAACCGTGGGTAAATCCTGCATTACCCACACCCAGAAGTGGGTTATTGCTATTATACTATGACATTATTTAAGAAAATAAATAATTACTTTTCTTAAATAATGGCATTGTATAATGCCTCTTTGCTGCCCTTCCGCAGCTGTCTGGTATCCACGGCAGTTCTGATGTACTGCGCATGCCTACGCAGTACATCAGAGCTGTGGCCAAAAGCAACAGAGAAAGCAAGATCTCCATTGCTTTTTACTGTTTTGCTATGTTAAATGGGTTTAACATAGCGAGACAGCTTTAAAATAAGCAACGGAGATGTCCATTGCTTATTTTAAAGCTGTCCCGCTATGTTAAACCCATTTAACATAGCAAAACAGTAAAAAGCAATGGAGATCTTGCATTCTCCGTTGCTTTTTTTTTTTTAACCTGTCTCGCTATGTTAAATGGGTTTAAAATAGTGAGACAGCTTTAAAATAAGCAACGGAGATCTCCGTTGCTTATTTTAAAGCTGTTTCACTATGCTAAACCCATTTAACATAGCGAGACAGGTTTAAAAAAAAAGCAACGGAGAAAGCAAGATCGCCGTTGCTTTTTACACACTGTGTCGCTATGTTAAAGGAGTTTAACATAGCGAGACAGCTTTAAAAAAAGCAACGGAGATCTCCGTTGCTTTTATTAAACCTGTGTCGCTATGTTAAACTCTTTTAACATAGCGAGACAGTGTTTTAAAAGAGACTTATACTAATGGAAAGAGTCCGGGCGACCGGACCTTTTTCCATTAGTATAAGTCGATTTACAACGTGCATGCTGGCCAATAAGCGTGCACGTTTTGGAATATTAATGGGGGGTCATTGTATAATTTTAAATGCACCCTGCATCTGGCCCTTCAAGCCCTGACTGAAAAGGGTCGAAACTAGGTTCAAATGTGTCATGTCAGTTTGGGGGATTGCGGCTAGGCTACTAAGGATCTTCTTGATCAATGGCATAGAAATGACCTATGAACCTATAAACTGGTGTAGCATATGTGTATCTATGTGAGCCACAGCTGATGCACAAATCTGATATGGTCAATTGAAGAACTGTTGACTATGATGAATGGATATGACAAATGTTATGAATACATTTATGGCAGGCACACCACTGTGGAATCTGTCCACATGTCAACCTCTAAAGAATATTTTAAAAAACACTTCATTTTCAATCCATCCATGTGGTTGCAGAGGATACTATTATTTTAAAATTTTGACCTGACTGTTGTTTACAAATCTGGTGAAAATATGCATGTCACGTTTACATTCTCCATAGCATATCTTAAGGAATGTGAGAAAAAACTCTTGCACCATGATTAAGAATGATGTAAATTTTACCATCTCTGCTGATGTAGGAAAAGAAGCTGAGTGACTAACCTATTATATTGATTAAGACATGCAATTACTGATGTTTATAAACAGACTGGGTAAACAACAAGAAAAAGTCCATCATCAATTCTAAAATACTACATTATATTATTTTGTTAAATTCATGAGTCAGAATGACCGATGTGCAAATCCCATAAAGTGACTGGGCCAAATCAACTATATAACCTGATATGAGAAATAATCAGTAAGCATACTTGGGAATCATTAAGAAAAGGCATGTAATGTTCTCTTTTGTCATGGTACACCTTATTAAGTAGAACATGTGATAAAAGCAATATACTAAGGGCACTGTGATGGTTCATAAAATACTAAGTAGGCATCCTTTCTTCTAATGTATCCTTCGAGTTTAGTACTCTGTTTAAAGATGCAGTAGCAACTACAATAGTGATGGGGATAGAATAAATCCATCTTGTGCCTCTGTAGACTTTGAAGGACTGTGATAGAAGCATGTTGGTGAAAATTCTAGCCAATGGACAGGCATATACAGAGACTGCACCAATCAAATGTAGGAAGGTAGGAACCCCATCTGCAACATTACATGCTAGTAAAAGCACCAACATATGGAATCAAAAGCCTTTTCAAAGGCAATGTATGCTGCTGTAATTGGGTTGGGAAGATTAATGGGCCCCTGCATATATGTTCCCAAGGTTCAGAGATGACTTACATTGCAATGTCCAGGATAAAACCAGCTTGTGTATGCAAAATAAGAGAAAGTAGGGTACCCCAAAAAGTATGTGCTAAAATGCTGGCATATATTGTTTCATCTGCATTCAGAAGGGAGATCAGCATGTAGCTCTCAGCTTTTAGGCTGTCCTTCCCCAACTTGGTTATGCACCATTATGGCTGATGCTAATGAAGATACATTTAGTCTGACCTCTTATTGGGAGTACCTAAACATAGATAACGGGCAGTTAACCAGGGGGTTCATCTAGTGCTTTATAATGTTCAACATTCAAGCAATCTGGCCCAACATTTTGCCCATAAAGTTGTTACAATATTTGCAAGTATTTAGCAAGCATCCCGTTTACTTACAATGTATCGTGATTCATGCAGTGTGGCAAACTTTTCTAACTACAGCATTTGGGAATCTAATCTCTGCAGATAATTTCTACTGGGTTACCTACAGATAATTTCAAGTTGTAATTTAAATGAATCCCAACATGCACACATAGGGATATTATTTGCAGGAATAGTTTAATACAAATTATCTGCTCACTTTTTATTTTTCCCCACAAAGATGGGATCTTTCAAGATCAGAGAATCCATTTTCCAGAGTATACTTTGTCCATTAGGATAATGAGAAGGAAAGCTGCTTGTTTCTGACATGTGGCCTATAAGGCATGATTATCAAGATGTATAAAATCCATATGCCCTGAAACACTTATTTAGCCATTACCAATAATGTAGCTTAGCCAAATATAGTCTGTTAGGGTTTATCAAGGCATACTCTGCTAGAGAGAGGTGTAAGATCCTCCCGGTATCCAGTAGCCCAAAATCTCTTATACATAGCTATAGAATTTTCTATTTTTGGGGTCTTCAGTCATGGGCAACATTCTATCTGTAGCAGTTTCCAGAGCTATAATACAGTCTTTCCAACATCATCAGTGGTGAGGCTGGGTGCTGTCTAAATTCTAACATTGTCAAAAATCTATGAGCAGTTGTAGTGTGTCATTATTGCATCCAGATACTTTGCCAACTGCATATGTCCCCTCAGGAATCCCAAAGATAGCCCATGCCATTCTTCCTTTCTTGTCCTTTTCATACAGAAGATGGTACCTCCCAAGATTTTTATTCACCAATGTCAGCAATCTGGCCTTTGCTTTAACACTGAGACTACAAACATACGTACTATCCCACAAGTTCCTTGGTACTTTAACCTGATTTGTCCTAATTGTGCACTCTTGCAAACTTATTATATTGTCACATACTTGCTTGAAAAGCTCCCTGACAAAAATGTGACTCCATTGTGATTGCCTCACACAAATGCATTCACAAATGAGTGAAACCTCCTGAGTGAGAACAATATTCAGAAGTGAAATATCACACTAAAAAGCATTTTCGTAGGGGGAAAAGTTGAGCCCCTGCATCCCTGATGTGTGGGACTACAATCTCAAAATACACTCTGTTACATACACCAACTCTGATATCACATGATCACTAGAGAATGAGAAGTATCTGACATACCAACAACTCATTCTTCTGTGAAAAAGCCATCTGTCACATATTAGTGATTCTACTGACATCTGTCACATACTAGTGATCTCTACTGATCACTGGGGTTTTGAATACAAGCGTGGCACTCACCTCAACCAAGATTTCACAGCACTACATGTATAAGGTGATTTAAAGCCTCTTATATTCAGTGATATACTAAGAACATTTCTGCATATAATAAAATCAAGCAACCAATCAGATAAGAAAATTAAGATTTTGTGTGTGTGTGTGTGTGTGTGTGTGTGTGTGTGTGTGTGTGTGTGTGTGTGTGTGTGTGTATGCACGTGTGCGTGTGTGTGTGAGTGCTTGCTTATGTGTGCATGTATATGTGTGTGTATATATGTTTGTGTGTGTGCATGTGTGTGTAAGTCAATGTATCTTTCATTTCTTTTGCCATGGGAGGCAGCACTGGAGCTGTGCTGCTTGTCATGTGGGCCTTCCTATGTGTTACTTGGTAGTTTGACACTATCCTTCTCTTCAGATTCATCATCAACCTCCAGGGTAGGTCATATCTATTGCTCACTGGCTCATCAAGCTTGTGTAGCTGCCTGGGAGATGCTTTACAGACTCCTTCATCTGGCCAGACATCTGATGTTTTCAGACAGTATCTATAACTAGATAGGTTTTAAATGAGTGTGGCAATTGCTGTCTTATCACATTCAGGGAGCCCCCCTACCTTTGGTAGAGCATTCCTTCTGTCAGCATCACTGTTAACAGTTTCTGACAAGAGCTTGCCTTCAAAAGTTGCAGAGCTATTCCTGGTGAACAGAAATCGTGATTATTGCCTTGAATTTCAAAGCTTAACTCCACAAGGCATCTAAAGTGCATTGTGAGCTGTTCTGATGCATAAAGCTCATATTGCATGCAATGTTTTATGCGTCTTGACTGTTCTGGGTAAAGAATCTTTATGCCCATGCACTTGTTCATCCACAGAGAAGTAAAGGGTAAATTCTCTCACTGCCTGAGGGATCATCTCCTCATATGCATATACAGGCATTCTAAAATTAATCTGCATTGGAGAGATTCGCTAAGAATTTGGTGCCTTAATCAAAGTGTGTGCCCTTTCAAAAGTTATATGGTGTGCAGAGTATAGATTAAAAGCATTAATTAGTTGTTCTTCCAGAAAGTCATGTCAATTGGCCTTCTCTGTTTGTTCAGCAAGTCTTATTATGCATAGTTTATTATGATAGATCCCATTCCCTTTAAGGTCAAAACTTTTGCACACTCACATCTCTGACATGTACTCTGCTCTTGGTAGCACAAGTCTGTATTTGGGATGTATATCTAACTCCTACCATTTCTAAAGATTCAGTACAGGATACACGGCTCTGTATCTACTGTGTATGATTAAAAATGTTGGCTTTAGTACAGACAGCATCTTCTAGGACCTTTGGCCACTAGGGTGGTTAGATTATCAATTCTGACAATCAGTGCATTTGCAGGTCTTGCAGGCCACCTACAGTGAATTCCTCATCCATTTGATATATATAGGAATAGAATAATTTTCACCTTTCTGGGTTCCAGAGCTTTCACTTCATGATTTTCTAGTGGCCTCATGTTAGAAGAATAGTCTGTATTTACATTTATGTGAATAAAAGCTGTTTATAATGAACTTCCAAAGCCCATTTGTATAAAAACATACTGGAGCTATGCAGAAAGGATCCTTATGCTGTGATTGCTGGCTCAGGACCAAATCCCCTGGGTCACTTCTAATTATAACACTTGCATTTCCCCAAGCACAAGAGCAGGTTATTTGCAATCTGTTTAATAAAGAATAAGGACTTAGCTGAAGCAAAGGGAGGCAGAGATCATATTTAAGTATGAATAGTTATCTACTTTTTAAGTATTTGCTATTTTAAATGATAACTCTAAGATAGTCCTTTAAGGATTGGCTGGACAATTGTTACAATGGTATTTAAGCACTGAATTTTTTAATTTTCAGCTTTTAGTGCCACACTTGAAGGCTAAAGAAGAGATGTTAGTGTACTTTTTATACTTTTTATGCATTTTACCTGAATAAAATGAATTTCTGGATAGATGCTTTTCATCATTTAGCTTATGGGGGGGTGCTGTAATGTATAGTAAAGTATAGCTTTAAGTTTCTCATAAGGTTAAACATGCACACAGGATGTCATATGTCATTTTCCGTTGCTTCCATAATAATAAAGTATGTGGTTGTGCACTTATTGCCTCCTGAGTGTGTATATCCAACCTGCAAGCATGTAATGCTACAAAATTAAACATAAGTACCAACAACATCATTCATCTATATCAGCAAAACAAGTTGTTTTGGTGTGTACTTGTTTTTATTGCTAAACATTCAGGCAAAAGTTTGTATTATAGCAACTTTTGCAGAACATTTTTAATGAAATATTCAGAAACTAAGGTATATTGTAAAACAAATGCAAGTTCTTTTGTGTGTGTGTGTGTGTGTGTGTGTGTGTGTGTGTGTGTGTGTGTGTGTGTGTGTGTGTGTGCGTGTGTGTGTGTGTGTGTGTGTGTGTGTGTGTGTGTGTGTGTCTATGCATGTGGCTTATACTATAGAGAGAGTTGCCCTCTGGGGCTGGCGATGACGGTGTAGTACATAAGCTTCTCTCAAATGTAGTGCAAGTTGCCAGAGCTGTAACTTTGAAATCAAATACCAAGTTGTATAAGGTCATATTGGCTGACACTAGTTAGACTGATGTGGTGGTAATTACAGTCTGGAAGTTGCTGCATAATTCCAAAAATCATGGATACACCACAGTCAATAAGCCTGTACTTAATATAGTAAATGTTTGCTCGCAGCACTGCTAATTTTCATTATTTGGGCTCAAATTGTCATCCCACTACATTTAGTTCTCCTCATTAAGTACTAGGAATATCACTAACATGTTTACACCTATTTCTTTAAAGGTACTATTATGCAGTAACTTCAGAAATATCTATGTAATGGAATTGCACCAAGTTAATGCCATAGTTAATAATGAGAGGTCCTTAAAATCATTGTTTTAATTAAAAAGTCTACAGGTGTTTATAATAATTAAATCTGTCAAGTTTCTATGCTATGAGTCAAATTTTATTTTAATTCACTTATATTTCGACAGCTAGACTTTTCCCCAAGGACACAGGCCTGTAGAAAGTTTATTCTTTTGTTTGTTTGGCAGATAATTACTTAAAATGTTCTTAGTATTTTGGGTCCATGCTTTAAATGTGTTAGTAATACGCTCCCACCTCATGAATTATGGTGTTGCTATTGCACAATACATTATCAAAGGTAATTTCATAGCCGCTTTTCTCAAAATTACCTTTACAGCAGGATTCTTGTATTTTAACTCATTTAGTTTGCCAACTACTTTCACAAAATGGATACATTAAAATGTTTTAGCATTAGTCACTGAAACAGATATTGGTGAAAGGGAACTCACAGAACATAAAATTAACAATGGACTTCATCTAAC
The DNA here is from genome assembly GCF_019279795.1 of Protopterus annectens. Lineage (NCBI taxonomy): Eukaryota > Metazoa > Chordata > Ceratodontiformes > Protopteridae > Protopterus > Protopterus annectens. The sequence goes on from NC_056745.1 coordinate 900,438,856, forward strand.
TCAACAAAAACAAAATGCTGAAAATGTGTAAGGCAAACATCATATACCCCCACCCTATGTGGGAGGCTGTGCTCTTCACACTTGTTATACTTTCAAACTTCAAAGCTTCAACACTGTAGAGAAAAGGGGAAAATAAATATCAAGTTTCATTTGATGTCTTTTATGTCACTGCTATCAAGTTTAAGAAAGTCATAGAAACTTATGGTAAAATGGTAATCTTGTGTTTCTTTTAAACAAAACTCTTCAATGCCACCCTTGAAGAATACTATTTATAGAAACCATTGGTTTCTCAGTTTACCCCGAGATAGCTGCAACTGGAAAAAATACTTTTATTTTCTGAGATGTGTCTGCCTTTGGCTATGTAAATCAGTGAATTGTAGGAAGTATAACTCCCTACATGTGAGGATACTGGGACTGTCTTTCCAGCTAACAAACATGTATTTTAATACTATGTACAGTAATATTATTGGTGAGCAATACTGAATGCAGTCTTTTGGCTACATCATAACATGACTTGGGGACTTTTGCTTTGACCAGCTATCTATCTAATGAAAATGTGGCACAAAATATTGATAGTTAACACAGAATCAGGACATTTGAAAGCAAAGTTACTGAGTCTTGCAAACATTACACTTTGCCAGCTCCCACCCTAGGCTGAGCCTCCCTTCACAAGGAGTGCAATGCCAGTCAAGCCAGCTTTCCAATTATTCAGAACCCTTTGAAGGAAGATAACGTATTACACTGCATTATCTACAAGAAGAATCTATTCCAGGTGTAAAGAAGATGTTGAGCAATGACTCTTTCTCTCTACCTAATTTTATTGACCCGCTGAAGCAGGTTTAGAGCCCTCATTCTGGAATTTTTGGGTGCTTAATTTATAAACATAGAAGAAATCCTGGATTACTATGCCCCTGATAATTAAGAAATAGGTCTCCTTTGAGGACATATAAACCATGGAAAAGATGAACAGTGATTCTAGTCTTTTCTAGAAGCTTAGGGTTTTTCAGCCTGTGATCCTCTTTGTTAGGCATCCCCGGGGTCTTTCCAACCATTTGACATGTCCTGTGAGGTACATTCCAGAAGCTGGATTTATGTACCAGCAATATATTGATTAAAAGAACATCACCACATTGGGAATATGCAGTATTTTTTTTCTCTTAGAACATATCCATTTAATTTGGAATTATTATCTTTTTCAAATGGAGCATCAATTGTTTCCCAAAACACAGAGATGTCATTTTATTGTGATATCATCACTTTCATAAACTTTGTGCAGTATTTATATTGTTTCAAGGAGGTGATCATAAAAACATGCTCAAAACTTAAAGCAAATATATTAAAAACTGTCAGAGTTACAAGATTGCCTTGAATTTGTTGAAGGCAGTTGCATAAATACTTTACCAAAACTTGCAATGCAGATATTTACCTCTGACGACTTCATGACAATGTAATTTCCTGTTTTCAAATCTAGGCCAGTTTCCCAATTTGACTTTTTTTGTCTTTTTTGGTATCTGATAAAGACATTTTTCCTTTCTTGTGCCGATCATCGGCAAAATAAAATTTTCCTATTTTCTGCTGCATTCATTCAAGATGAACAGGTGCAAAAAAATGTGAAAACATAAGAGCAATATCCAGAGTTTGAAATATACCCTCAGAATTAAACTATTTTCAGAATTTTTCCTGTGTCATTCTTGCCCCCATCACAGCTGATTATCAATTCACCTCCAAATAGACTCAGTCCATTCATCACCCCATATGAAGAACTGTAACTCAGTATTGGATGGGGCAAAAGTCATCCAGAAGAACCAACATACAGGTGTCCATGAGGGCTGCTTGTGGCCTTGCTAATGTCCTGGCAACAGAGGGCATTTTTATATTCCAACCCCATCCCCTAGGTAGAGGGGAAGAGCTACCTGTATCAACATAAGGATACACTACTACACTTCTCCCCTTATAAGTGAATATGTTTTATGGCATAAATGTGTATATACACTACAACAATGTTCTGATAGTTTTCCCTATGTAGAAAGGCACATATTTGCATACTGAGGTTCTACTGACATTTCTTTAAATGCAGATCTATTATGGATGTGGTTAGGATCCTCCAAGTGCTATTGCAGCCTGGAATGCACAAGGGAAGTTCCATTATAGTAAAAACATATTGATACCCAACATATAATCTTAAGTAATGTCTTTTAAAAGTGTGCATGTGCTTTCAACCATCTCTCTAAAGTAAGATTATTTTACTGCTGGTTAAAGAGAAAACTGAAATTTAAGATGAAAGTTTAATTGCAGAGCTTTTAGTCATCATTTTTGAATTTCCTTATTTCTGCAGCATTTTTGTTATTTTGATATAAAAGAGTCTGTAAAAGGTCCTGTAGTAAGCTCGCAATATTCAAATAAGCAGTGCACATGATCTACAGTGCAGTAGCTCACTAAATGTATACTCACTGCTAGGAAGAATGCAGATTAAAAATTAGGATTTTAATTTTCTTGGAGATATATAAGCCATGCTCCTTGGAAGATAGGCACTTGCTCCCATTTAATTTTGGTGTGCTACTCAATAACAGTACAGCAAAGCATAATGATCCATAACTAGAAGGCGATAATTGCCGCCAAGGAGGCAATGTGCTACTATAGCCAAAAAAAATCACACTGCAATTTAAGGCCAAAGAGAAGGCAATGAAGAAATAAGAAAAAATGTGGGAGTGACTGCTATTCAGTATTCATCCTTGCTTATATCATAGGCATTGAGCTATAGTCATCTTCTTCTGGCTTTTCCTGGTTAGGGGTCGCCACAGTGGATCACCTGTCCGCTCATGATTGGCAGTGGAGTTTTACGGTGTCGAGTTGCCAGCCCGGCGCCCAACCTTCCACAAAAGGCACACACACACACACACACACCTAGGGCCAATTTAGAGTGTCCAATCCACCTACAGCATGTATTTTGGGATGTGGAAGGAAACCAGAGCACCCAGAGAAAACCCACGCGACCACAGGGAGGACATGCAGACTCCGCACAGAAGGCACCCCAGCTGAGGATCGAACCGGAGAACCTCTTGCTGTGAGGCAGCAACGCTAACCGCTGCACCACTGTGGCCGCCCTGTTGAGCTACAGTCATCAACACACAAAAAGGGCAGAAAAAGCATGAGAGACTGAAATAGAACTATTGCAATACACAGAGGAATGTATATCAGAGTGGAGCGGAGTACAGCTGAAACTATGTAAAATGGAAAACATAGAATGTTCAGATTTGTTTAAATAGAGACAGATCCAACAATCATACAAACAGGGAAGAAACTGATGGTGAATGAGTCACAAACTGTAGGTTATCATTGGAAATGGTACAACTAGCTGGTACCAATGCCTGCTGTAACCTGAATCTTGAGAATTTGCTATTTTTAACTCCTATAGTGGTCCTACCAGTCTGTGTCCCTTCTCTTCTTCATATTATGCTATAAAAGTTAAACAAAAGCTTCATCCTCATAAAATGGGGCAATTAACTGGAAATAATACATAAAAATAGCAAATGATTTAATATAGAGCTTATGTTGTGCCATATCTTGTTCAATATAGCTTAATTTTCAAAAAGGACCAGAAACAATATGGCTGACATAAAATCTATCAATTACATAGCGCACATTTCCGAACCTGTTCAATAAAGATGAAGTGAGGAAAGGAAGGCTTAACGCATTTTTTTTGTACATTGCTATATGGCAAGGTGTCTTCATACTGATGTGTATTTAGTATATCTCCACAATGGAGACAGAAAAACCTGACAGCAAGTAGTATTGAAACAGAGAAAATGACCAGTATCATCACAGATAACATAAACATGGAGCTTATCGATATAGTTATGCAATACCAGCGATGCTTACTGTTGTAGACCTGTGCAACTGTATTCAGGCAATCTATATTAATAAATTTGTAAGGAATAAAATAAAATGTAGATATATCAGATATCCAGTAGTCAGCATGCAAATCAAGACAGTAAACCAGAATGCAGTAGCCAATCAAGAAAATTAAACACCTGAAGTCCTTCAAATAATGCAACAGATTAGCAAAAATCATATATTCAGAAGTCTAAAGGCTGTTCTGAGGTGAGCTGTGTCCTGCTTTTTGAGCAATTTAAGACCTCTTATTTCATTACAAAACTAGTGGCTCAACAAGTATCCATACTGTGAATTACATCTACACCAACAAACAAACAAAAATGCACTGAAGAGATAGGTTCCTAACTCAATGTGTTTCCAGCCTACATAATAAGTTAATATTACAGGTCAAGCAAAGTACTGATTTGCCTGTCTTTAAGGCTAATCAACAATTGGATGGGTAAATACAAATTTAGACCAGTGTTATCAATCATGTATGGCCCTGCTCGATTTGGGAGGTAAGAACTTACATAAAGGGGCAGTAAAGCAATGCAAAACAGTGCAAAAAAGTATACAATACATTATATATATATATATATATATATATATATATATATATATATATATATATATATGGGTCTAGGACTAATGCGCGAACGGCTGTTTCACTGAATCTGTAACGGCCGGGCATACTTACACGAAAGTGCTTTTCACAGAGGAAGCACTTTTGCACAAGTATGCCTGGAGGTAGAGGGAGTTGTGGAGGAGTGACTGTTGCGGAGATCATACTATGGTGAGTTTAAGGGAATTTTTCCCTTTTCCCCACTGTAGTGCGATCTCAGAGTGAGAATAATAAAGTAGAGGGGGGGGCTGGGGGGTGCAGGGGGGCTTGCCCCCTGCATAAACGTTAATTTCCTGTTTTTTTTTTGTTTTTTTTAACACACTTTAGTGAAGGTGCTTTTTCAGTGAAAAGCTTTTTCACTAAAGTGTGTTCGGTGATAATGGATTCAGACTTTTGATCTTTCGATCAAAAGTCCTAGATCCATATATATATATATCTATATATATATATATATATATATATATATATATATATATATATATATATGGTTCTACCTGACTTCACCGACACGCCGGAACATCGACAGCGAAATCGGGAGCCGCAGAAGAGCGAAAGTGCAGAAGACCCACGCGACGGGACCCAGAAGATCGACAGTGCAGAAGACCGACCCGACGGATGAAAGCACCGGCGCTGAGGATGCCGAAATGGGAAAAGGCTGTGTAAGTATGCGGTAGTGACGGACGTTAGGGTGCGAGTAAGGTAAGTGTGGATAGGGGTGGCTTAAGTGAGTTAGGCTTAGGGAGCGGGTCAGGTAAGTGCGGTAGTGAATGTGTTTGGGTTAGGGATAAGTGAGTTAGGGTTAGGGAGGGTCAGGTAAGTGTGCGTAGTGATTGTGTTTGGGTTAGGGGCGGATAAGTGAGTTAGGGTTAGGGAGGTCAGGTAAGTGTGCGGTAGTGACGGACCTTAGGGTTAGGGTTTGGGTCAGGGTTGTAGGTAGTTGTGTATGTGAGGTTTAGTGTGGGTTTGCAGGATTTTGGTGTGCTTGTGTTGTGTATGTGGTTTTGGATGGGGAATGTGTTTTGTTTGTTGATTGTGGTGTGAAGTGTATAAGGTTTCGTGTTTGTGTACCGTCGGTTATTTCGTTGTCGGGCATGTGGATTTTCGTGTTTTTGTACTGTCGGTTATGTGGTTTCGGTGATTGCGTTGTCGGTGTTGTGGTGTTTCGGTGAAGTCAGGTAGAACCATATATATATATGGGCTCATTTGACTGACACCCATTTGACTGACACCCAACTGACCTAAATTTCATTTGACCTAAAACTCATTTGACTGACTCCCACTTCACTGGCAGCTTACAATGCAAAATTTCAACATACTAAATCTGAAACCATAGACAAGCACACTTAGAACACCAATAACTAACCCTTTCCAGAACTTTAAAACTACTTACTAACCCTCTTAACAGAAACGGGACAATGTACAACCAAACTAGGTGGGGGGACATTCCCCCCATACACCCCAATGTGGGGGGCTGTGCCCCCCAGCCCCCTAATTATATATACTAACTCCAGGATTGTACTACAGTGGGGAAAAGAGCATATACCTGTAATTACCTTATAGTACTCTACACGCTCCCACTACTGCTGAGAACACACAAAACCTTTGTCAAATTACTTTAGATACTTCCCATAAATATGTAAATAGAAAAACCCACATTTAAAACACTACAACACTACTTTCTACATGACTATCAGAACAGTCAGCACTATAAGTTACACAATTTTTTTTTATCACAAGCAAGTCACAGGTTAAGGAAAACACACAGCAAGTCTATATCTTAAATGTCGGTGAACTGAGAGTCAGTCAAATGAGTTTTGGGTCAAATGAAATTTACATCAAATGGGTATCAGTCAAATGATATTTAGATCAACTGAAGTAGACCCATATATATATATATATATATATATATATATATATATATATATATATATATATATATATATATATATATATATATGTAATGGGGAGAGTGAAAGCTACAAACAGTACAAAGCAATGCAGTCCAGTCCAGAACAATATAGTATAACTCAATACATATTGATACAGTATAACCCAGTGCAAGTCAACCCAGCTCAGCAAAGTGCCATACAATATTATAAGGATCAATAAAATAGCAGGGATGGATTCCCAGCACAATAAACCAAGATGTGTTCAATAGAGTAATAGCGGTTTTACTTCGTATGCACTGTGACTGGGAGCATACATCATGCTAAAGCTCCAATGCTCAAGAACGTTGCTATTTAACTGCCATGCTATGATATAACACCTCAGCTCTGCATTTTATATCTCTTGTGTTCTTAGACTAGTGTGATATCGGGGATAGTATGTGTTATAGCGGGGATCCCCCCTAGCATCTCTGTATGCTGGTTTATATCCTTACCTTACACAGCTAAGCATTGTGTCTTTGTTTTTACCACCCAACCTAGTGCTGTAGTAATTATGCGCACAACTCATTGTTTAGCCAGGCCTGTATCCTGTATTTGCCATCAGTATTTGCCTCCCACTGTAGTTGGGCATAGTAGCTTTTCACTTTATAACTATTGGTAGTGTTGCTATCTTGACACTGAATTTACTAGTAAATTGTAAGGTTGTTTTTCATTTGTTTCACAAAGTGTCTGCTGGAATTGTGTTACATTTTGATAACTGTATAGCTGAACTGTGATAAGCTCTAAACTAAGTAGTCTGCTTTTGATATACTGTATATTTGAGTACTGAATTACCAGAAGCTCTAAACCAAGCTCTGCTTTTGTTGCACTGTATATTTGAGTACTGATTTACTAGAAGCTCTAAGCCAAGTAGCCTGCTGTTGTTTGACTGTATATTCAAGTACTGCATTGCTAGAAGTAATTGCTTTTCAAATATTGTGCTCTAGTGGCATATGTTCTGACTCTTTCTTCACCCTGTTGTATAGCTTCTATTCCTCTATTATTTAATTTCCCCCTGTCTGGCCCTGTTCTATTCACTTCTCCTCCCTCATCTTTTTACAACTATGCATTTCTTATCTACTATCCCTCACCTCCTTTCACCCTGTATTTCTCTCCTATCCTTCTCAATATAAGTAACTTTCTCTTTTCTGTCCTACAACTCCCTTTCTCACCGTCTATCGGTTTGTCCCTCCTAATATTGCTCTCGTTTTTCTCACCCTTGTCCTTTATTCTGTCTTTATTTTACAGGTCTCTTGCACCACCACAAAGGCTTTGTAAACCCTTGCCAACCGAGGAGAACCATCCATTCCCTCTTTGAGTCTTGCGTCAGTGGTGGTATTTTCCCAGAAACAGTTCTGTTTAAACATAGTGTATGTGTCATTGTATAATTTTTCTCTGTCCTTATTCCATTTTATGTACCTTCACATATAATTGGTCCCGGACAGCTACAATACATATCTGTGCACCCCTCCCCACCCCTTTGCTTTTTTAGCCTTCAGTTAGATATCCCTACTTAGTTAACTAAATGCTTGGCTGTTTCTTCTGCTAGCTCTACTGCTTTCAAACTCCTTTTTCCCACTGGCATAGCTCTCCATATCTTAACCTGCTTACTGTGTATTTTTTTTTACTCAACCTGGTTAGAGCCTTACAGATGTTCACTCATAAGACCTCATACCCAAGTTTTCTGTTTTTGCCCCACTAACCTCTTAGGTTTATTTATAAGCTCTGCAGCCTGACAGGCCTTCCTCCATAGATTAAGGCAAAAAAATAAACAAATAAAAGAAAACTGGCTGTCCATTTTTGGCTTAGTTGCAGTTTTCTGACCCTAAAAAAACTCACTGATTGTTTTTGGCTTTCTCTGCCCTGGACAGTGTAGCCCTGCTCTGTTCACCTTTGCTAACACTCGGGCTCACTTCGCTCCCCTACCTTACCCTCATTCCCACACCCTCCCACATCACTTACATTTATTCTCATCCTGTTCTTACCACACCCCATCAGCCCCACCTCACCCATCAAATTTCCACCCAGTCAAATCCTCTATTTCATTTTTCACTACCACTCCCACCAAATTCCCTCCTTCAGCTTCATAACTGCCCCCCACTCTTCCAATTACTCATACTGCCATCCACTTTCCCACCTAACTAATACTCTATTGCTACCTCTTTCATTGTCAACTTTCACACTCCCATTTGAACCTTCCAGTCTCCTCCATACTGCTACAACATGCTCTTACACCTACTCCTTTTGATACCACTACTTACAGTTCCCACTCTAACCACATCCTACCATAGACCTCTTCCTGATAAATCCTCTAGTTCCACCTTACCTTATATTCACTCTGATAACACATCACCATATCCTTCCATATACTATCTTCACTGTTCTCTCACCACTTCTTACACCTATTCAGACACAATCTATCCCCTAATCTCTACTACCCCTCAAACTCAAATCCAAACTCCTTCCACTACACCCCCTTAGGTATACCCCCCCTCATCTCTATTCTTTCCCTACTTCTCACAGGTGATATTCATCTTAACCTCGGTCCACTAATCCACTCATCTGACCCCTTTATCCCACCTAATTCCGCCTCCACCCAGATGACCACCCCACCTCTCCCTACCTCATCTGCTAAACACCTTAAAATCTTAGGTCTCAATATTTGTAGTGCAGCAAATAAACTCCCTGAACTCCTGGATATCATTACACTCTCCAGACATCCTCTCCATCTCCTGGCTAAAACCTCACATATCAAACAAAGGAATCCTCCCCTCAGGCTACAATATCTTCTGCCAAGACAGGCCTTCTAAAAAAGATGGAGGAGTAGCTATCCTATAGTCAGAAAGCCTCTCTCCATCCTCTACCATACCCCCACCCCCTGTTTCCACCCAGCTGAAAAACTCATAGATAACTATAACCTAAATAATTACAAAAAGATTGCCATCACTACTATCTGCATACCACCTGGTAACAATATCCCTACACTAGCACTCTTTCTAGCATGGATCTCCCAAACCATCATCTACAAAACCATTATTATTGAAGATGTCAATGTAGTGTCTTTCGGCTTTTCCCCATTAGGGGTTGCCACAGCGGAACTCCGGTCCACTAATGATTGGCAGTGGATTTTTACAGTGCTGAGCTGCCAGCTCGACACCCAGCCTTCAAGGAAGGCACACCCATTCACGCACATACCTACCTGCATGTCTTTAATGTCACTCAACCATGGGGAGGACATGCAGGCTCCACACAGAAGGAGCTCCAGCCGAGAATCAAACAGGAGAACCTCTTGCTGTGAGGTGACAATGCTAACCGCTGCACCACAGCTGCTATTATTGGAGATGTCAATATTGATTGGAATTCTCTCACCACCCACTCCCCCAGTACAAGCATTAACCATTATGGCTTCAACCAACTGATCACCTCCCCAACTCATATTAATCAACAATCCAATACCAGCGCCACTCTAGACTGGATACTTACCTCCCACCCTGACCGTTATCATAACCCCTCTATTCTCCCTGACACACTAAGTGATCATCACCCTATCTCTATAAATCTTCACCTATTCCAACCATCTAAACACACACATATAGAGGGACTGTCATAATCTATCCAACTTTAACACTGATTTATTTAATCAAACACTCTCATCTATAAATTAGTCCTCTCTCCAGTAACTCCCCCTCAAAGAAGCTGTTCTCACATTGAACAGCGTCTTCCTTAACACTCTTTACTCCCTAGCCCTTACCAGAAAAGTTTGTGTTAAAATAAACTTTGCACCTTGGATAAGAAAAGCCACTATGTCTCTCATGCAGAAAAGAGACTCTGCATGGAAAACCTGGAACAAACATAGAACCCTTTCCAGCCTCCAACTCTATAGAGAACTTTGTAATACCACAAAAAAACAAATCACCCTTGACAAGAAACATTTTTACCTAAATCCTCAAAAAAAACACTCCACCCCCAAAAGATTCTGGAGTACCATCAATAAGCTTTTACACCCAGGTAATCCTTCCCCTCCTAACTCCTCCTGAAACGTCTCCCCCCCAAGAAACTGCTACATCCCTCAACTCATTCTTCATAGACTCCATACAGAAACTAATCAAATCTAACACAAAGATTAATCATGACACCCCTCCCCCCACCAACCACACCACCTTCTCTATCAAGCCTATCCCCACAACTGTTATCAGATTCCTACTTTCTAAACTTAAATACTAGCCCCCTTCAGCAGATAATCTGCCTTCCCTTTACCTCAGAATAGCAGCCCCTTCCATAGCTTATCCAGTCTCCATACTTATTAACCGATCAATTCAGGAAAACCTAGTCCCACAAATATGGAAAAAAATCTTATATTGTTCCTTTGCACAAAGGTGGCAACTCCACCAACCCCTCAAATTTCAGACCTATCGCTATCTTATCCGCTATCTCAAAAATCCTAGAAAACTGTATTCCCAAACAACTCATGGCACATATAATTCAAGAAAATCTCCTCAACCCAATCCAAAATGGCTTCTGCCCATGCCATAGTACCACTACCACTCTACTGTCCTTCACTAACTCCATCTCCACTTCTCTCAATAACAACAAACTAGGATATTCCCTCTTCCTGGTCCTCTCAAAGGCTTTCAATACTGTTTCACATAACCTTTTGCTCTCCAAACTTTCTTCCTTCAACCTCTCTACCTCCACCCTTAACTGGTTCTCTTCGTACCTATCAAATAGAGCTAAATCTGTCAAATGGATGTCAGCTACTTATCCATTCCTTCTCATTCTTACTGGAGTCCTCCAAGACTCTATCCTGAGTTCCCTACTATTTAACATTTTTACTAATGATCTCTTCCAGTCTTGCCCCCACTCTAAACATATATAATATGCTGATGACTCTGCTATCATCTCTATGTCTGATAATCTAACTTACCTATATACCCTAACACAAGACACATTACACTCTGTTGAAAGATGGCTCACTACTAACCAACTCCTACTTAACCCCAGCAAAATTAAACTTCTTCTTTTCCTTCCCAAACCTCTCCAATGCCTCAAATCTTCCTTCTCAATCTCATCCCTAAACAATACAACTATTCTGGCTGAGTCACATACTAAACTACTTGGTATTCTCATAGATGACAAACTAAAATTTGACACCCATAGGTTCATAGGTTCATAGGCTGGTACTAGGCTATCAGCCTTAGGGCCTATAAAAGCCTAGCCATAACAATTCCCCGGCTATTTCTTCCCACAATATTTACTTCCTTGGACACCTGTCTAGCAGGGTGAATGACGTAATCCCTGGGGTGAATTTCCTATTTCCCATCCAATCGTCAAGGTTCCTTTTGAAGAGGGACAAAGAGGCGCTCTGCTTGACATGTATGGGCAGTGTATTCCAGAGTCTGGGGAGTCTCTGGGTTAGGAACCTATCCCTCCAGCATGTTTTGTTCATTGTGATGACAAGGTTTAGATCCCTGGAGCATGTAGCTCTGAGGTAAAGGATTTCTTTAAGTGTAGTATGTCCAACCGCTCTGGGTTTGACATGGCCTTGTATGTTAAGCAGAGATCGCCTCTGAGTAGACAATATGCAACAGAGTATAGCTGGAGTTTTTTTAGATGATTAGCATAGGGCATCTGCTTTAGGCCTGTGATTCTTTTAGTGAGGTATTTCTGTGGCCTTTCCAGTTGTTGCAGATGTCTTGAGAGGTACATACCAAATGGGGCATTATATTCTATAATGGGTTTAATGAGGGATGAGTACAGTGGGACAATGACCTCCTTTTTCTGGATGAAAAGCCCTTGGTGATGAGGTGTGCCACATAAAAGTATTTCCTGACTGTTGTGGAGATGTGGTTATTGAAGGTGAGACCACTGTCCATCTGTGTCTCTAAGTTTCTTATCACACTTTCAGTGTTTAGTGTACTGCCACCTATGTGGGAATTCATGGATACATTTTTTTTTCCCAAAGGGGATAACTATACATTTCTTGGCATTGAGCTTGAGCCCATGGCTCTGGCACCAAGCATCTGTTTCTGTAAGGCCATTTTGTAGAATATCCACATCATTTGGGGATTTAATATTGTCTCCCTGTTTGCAGTCATCTGCGAACTTTTTTAGCCAGAGTCCCTTAGTGTTGGCCTGTACTTCAGAGAAGTAGATGCCAAACAAGAGCGGTCCCAGGACTGAACCCTGAGGTAGTCCACTTATCACTTGTCTGGAGCTGGATTTGAAGTCAGCTACTTTTACATTGTGGGTTCTGTCAGTAAGCCAGTTGGCAACCCATCGAGTGACATAGGGATTAATGCTCAGCTTAGTAAGTTTATCTATGATTTCAGAGTGGAGGATGGTGTTGAAGGCCTTGGCAAGGTCCAGATAGGCTGTGTGGACCACCTTATCCTCATCCAGAGCTCTGGAGACTGATTCGAAGAAGTCAATCAGGTTCAGGAGACAAGATTGGCCCTTCATAAACCCAAACTGGGTGGGGTCCTGTTTTTGAAGGTTGCCAATGTCTTTGTTTATAAGTTACATGATAATACATTCCATGGCCTTGCAGATCAGGCTCGTCAGACTGATGGGGCAGCAGTTCCCAGGATCCAAGGTGGATCCCCCCTTGTGGAGTGGGATAACTAGCTGTGTGCCACTCAGTGAACCCACATCAACAACTGCATCAAAAAGACCCACCAGAAACATGGATTGCTATACAGAAATAAAAAATTCCTTACACAAGAATCCAAAGTATCCCTTGCCTAAGCCTACCTCATTCCTACTTTACTATATGCTGCTCCTATTTTCATCAACCTCCAAAAAAATCTCTTAAACAAACTTGATCTAACTTATAATAAAATCGCTAGGTTTGCCACAAATCTCCCCTATCACACACACCACTGCCTCTCAATAAAAAAACTAACCTGGCTAGAGTTCTATAACCAACTCCATCTGCCTCAACTGCATTTGACACACTCCATCTTGCTACAACCCCTAGCTTGTCCCACACTAACAACTCTCGTCTCCCCTTACATCCCTAACCATGAGCTTCATAGCTCTGACCAACACCTACTCCAAGTTTCCAAACTTAATAAAACCATAGGTAAAAGTTTTTATAGTCATGCAGTCTCCACATCTTGGAACAAGTTTCCTCTCCTCATCAAATCTCTCCATAATTCACTCAGCTTCAAACTTGCCCTAAAGGACTACCTACGCAACTCCTGGTCCTGTCCCTGTAAAGAACCTACTTGAAGCAATTTTTCTCCCCAGCCCTCTTCTCCCATCAAGCCAATGCCTCTGTTTCCTCTATCCTAGACTCCCCTGCTAGTAATTTTTTTTCCTCCATTTTCAGTAATCTATGCAACTAGTTTCTTAAATACTTTTAGTGCATCATACAACTCTCACCTTTGTCTTTCCTGCTCTTACCCTGCCTCCCATCTATTTTCTGGGACTTAACTCTATGCTATAAGTAGGACCTGCCTATCCTCTAGTCCTTCCTTCCCTCTTTCCCTTATTTCCTACCATACAACTAGATTCAACTACATGTTATTGTAAGGTTATTAATTGCACCTTTTTAAAAATGTTTAACACAATTTATATTCTCATTTTATGATTTTGTTTATATCTTTATTTTCTCTTTTGTATACATCTGTAACTCACATTTGTAACTAATTGCAAACATTGTATCTGGAACTTTTCTCCTCAGGTCTCTGCTGAAAAAGGGCACCTGCCCAGCCAGACTAACCCAGTTAACAAATGGCAAATAAATAAATAAATATTATATGAGTGCCTGAGCAGCACACAGGCAGGAATATTCCAATGCAATGATTCATGCTGTACCTAGTTGCAGATATAAAAATGTGTAGCGTTCATTGATGCCACATCACAATAGGCAAGAAGTCTTAGATATAGCTGACCCCAACACTTCACAAGGCAGTTAATGCAGTAGGTAAAATGACATAGCATTTTGAGATGTGGGTAATAAAATAGGAAGAATGTTAAAAGAGATGGTGGGTACAACAAGCATGTGTGTCAGAACAGAGTATTCAAGGTATCAGCAGCAGGCTCAGATGTCACAGATTTAAATACCTGCATAGCTAGCACTTTTTTCACAAAGGTTTCAACAGACTGTGAACTGGAAAACAGCTTTCATATATTTAAAACAAAAAAAGGCATCATGTGACTATGGCATACCAGCCCAATCAATGTTTACAAGCTCATCCTGTCCAAAATCTCTGTAAATGTTCAGCATCATTAATTCCTGGCTCATGGTAGGTATCTAATTTGACCTGCCATACATACTCCCAACATTCCAGTAGTTCTTCCAAAAAACTCTGCTCATATGGAGAGACAACCTTCTTTAATTCTGCAAATGTACAATTGCAGTTCAAATATTTTGTGGAAAGTTTGAGCAAAGCATTAGCTCTGTCCCTCTCCTTTAGAGCATGCATGGCATATGCTCATAAATTCATTCGGACAACATCCTAGACATTTTTCCCACATAAAATGCTCCTCATCTTATGCTGCATGCTATATATATATATATATATATATATATATATATATATATATATATATATATATAGATCTAGGATTATTGAACGAAAATTCAAGAGTTCGAATCCACAATCACTGAACACACTTTAATAAAAGCACTTTCACCGAAAAAGCGCTTTCGTTAAAGTGCGTTAAAAAATAAAAATAAAAATAAATCTACTTTTATGCAGGGGGCCAAGCCCCCCTGCACTCCCCACAGCCCCCCACACCCTCCCTACTTTAATATTCTCACTCCGAGATCATACTACAGTGAGGAAAAGGGAATATTCCCTTATCCACACCATAGTACAATCTCCACAACAGTCATCCCCCCACGACTCCCTCAAGCTGCAGGCATACTTCCCGAAAGTGCATTTTCGGTAAAAAGCACTTTCATGGAAGTATACCTGGCTGTTTGTGCTGTAGTGAAAAGTTCCTTCGGGGAGCAGTACCGATTGCATATATATATATATATATATATATATATATATATATATATATCACATCTTGCACCATGCAGGTAATTTTCCCAGGGAATAAAATACTGGATACCCCCAACTATAGGCCTTTTCTTCCTTTCCAAAAGGTCTTTCAAAGTCTGTCCCCTTTCAAACACAAATTCTGGACCTTTATCCACTATTCTGGCTGTAAGGAAAAAAATGTAATATTCTCCAATTCTTCATCATAATATTCATAATAGCAGTGGCATCCACTGAATGAATCTGTCAACAGTAACAGCTATTTACATCCACTGAATGAATCTGTCAGCAGTAACAGCTGTTTAAGCTTTGATAGTATGTAGTATGCACATAATATGAGTTAAGAGAAATGTGTTAAAGGACAGATGGTAAGGGTAAGTAAATTAATTCAAAATGAGGATGAGTTTAAAAATGGGAAAGATCTTTTATTTTGTAGATTAGAAAAAAGAGGTTATCCTAAGAAATTAATTGATCAACAGTTTTCTGAGGCTTTAAATGTATGACAAGAGAAGCAGAAACATGTATGCCAATTGATACAGAATAAGAAATATATGGTAAGAGGTTAGAAAATAAAGACAAAAATAAGGCAATGAAATTAATTCATTTGGTGGATGCCATTTTACAGTTGTAAATGTAGGGCAAAAACATAGAAGTAATGCATTAGGGTGTGTGGTCCAATATAACAGGGCACTAAACAATCATCCACATCAAGGATGCAATATAGCAGGCAGTAAACAATCATCCACATCAAGGATACAACATAGCAGGCCAGTAAACAATCATCCACATCAAGGATACAATATAGCTAGCCAGTAAACAATCATCCACATCAAGGATACACTACAGCAGACAGTAAACAATCATCCAAATCAAGGATACAATATAGCAGGCAGTAAACAATCATCCACATCAAGGATACAATATAGCAGGTAGTAAACAATCATCCACATCAAGGATAGAATATGGCAGGCAGTAAACAATCCTCCACATCAAGGATAAAATATAGCAGGCAGTAAGCAATCATCCACATCAAGGATACAATATAGCAGGCAGTAAACAGTCATCCACATCAAGGATACAATATAGCAGGCAGTAAACAATCATCCACATCAAGGATACAATATAGCAGGCAGTAAACAATCATCCACATCAAGGATACACTATAGCAGGTAGTAAACAATCATCCACATCAAAGATACACTATAGCAGGCAGTAAACAATCATCCACATCAAGGATACAATATAGCAGGCCATTAAACAATCATCCACGTCAAGGATACAATATAGCAGGCCATTAAACAATCATCCACATCAAGGATACAATATATCAGGCAGTAAACAATCATCCACATCAAGGATACAATATAGCAGGCAGTAAACAATCATCCACATCAAAGATACAATATAGCAGGCGGTAAATAATTTAGCTTAAACTAAACATGGATACCACTTTAGGCACTGAAGAAGGATTAGTCCTCAAATAAACCCTGTCCCTATGGAAAATGAGGTACAGTTGACTCACCATAAGAGCTTGTAACCTGAATACACCTCTTGCAGAAGTCAGAACAATTAATAAAGCTATTTTCTATGTAAAAAACCTCAAGTCAGCCAGATTAGCTGATTCAAATGGAGAAAATATTAGCTTCTCTTACAAAAAATTAAGATCCCAAGGGGAGACCACTGGTTTTCTTGGAAGCCTGTTATGCAAAACTCTTTTCAAGACTATTTTGACATGTGACTGCCTTGAAAGAGAAGGATCCATGGGCAGACATGCTAACATGGCCAACAAATGAACAATAATAGTGGAATAAGAAAGGCCATAGGATAGTAACTACTGTAAAACCTTGAATGAGTGCTGGTTATGTTGTCGCTACCAACTAGAAAACCTTTTCTATTTGCTAATATATGATTTTCTAGTAGAAGGCTTTCTTACCTCCATTAGTACCTGCTGCGCATTCTCAGAAAACAGTTGCCTAAAAGGAATTAAGACAGTATCATCCAGGCAGTCAACTGAAGATGATTAATGTCGGGGTGTATCAAAAACCCCTGTTTTGTGTGAGTAGATCCATTCTGTGAGGAAGCTTGTGGTAATTGCTACTGGCAATTTCCAAAAGCAGGGAGAACCATAGTTGCTTGGGCTAGAAGGGAGTCTCCACAATGATCTTGGGGGTATTCCTTCTGAGTCTTCAGAAATACCTGGGATATTAGTGGAATGAGTAGAAAGGCATACAGGAAAATTCCTGTCCAAAGAAAGCAAAAATCATCTGTCTTCCAGGTCTTCTTGCATGGATTCCTGGAACAGAGTTTTGCCAGTTGATTGTTCAGAGAAGAGGCAAATATGTCTTCTTGAGAAACTCCCCACAAATCAATCAAATTTTGGGAGAATCCCAATCTAGTTTCAATTCATGAGGGTTTAACCTGGTCCTACTCAGTTTGTCTGCCACATAATTGTGCTCTGACTGAATGTAGGATACCTGTAGACTGAGATTGACCTGTGAAGCTGTAGTCCAAGCTAACATGGCTGGTCTGCAAAGGATGTATGTCCTGGTTTACCCTTGCTTGTTGATGTACCACATCACTGTGGTATTGCCTGTAACCACTTGAAGAAGTCCTGGGGACCAAAGATGGTTCAGAGAATTGAGTGCCTTGATCAGGACAAGCATCTCCTTGATATTTATGTGCTTGCTTCTGTCTTTGGTGTCCTACACCCCCATATGTTTATCTCTCCTGAAACTGCTCCCCAAGCAAACTCTGAAGCATCTGTGGTGACTGACTTTTTTGGAGGAGAGGAGAGTTTGATTTAAGGATATCTTTTGTTGCCACCAAATGATTTCTCTTCTACCAAACCCCAGTACTAGGATCTAAAAAGATAAAGAGTGTTGATGCTGGGACCAAAGAGATTTCAGAAACAACTGTAGCTTTCTAATAGGGAGTCTTGCCAGGGGTATAATAAGAATCATAGATGCCATAAGACACAAAATCTTGAAATATTCCCTCACAGTGACTGAAGCCTGACTGGAAAACCTTAGAAATAGATCTAAATAAAGATCTATTTTTCCTGTGGAAGCAAAGCTCTTTGAACTGAGGTATCTAGTTGACATCCCAAGGACACAAACTTGGGTGAGGAAGTCAAGAAAGGCTTTTACACTTTTAAAATTTCCCTTGGAATCCCAGTTTTTGCAAGCAATCTCTTACCCAAGACATAGATTCCTGATATTTTCAAAAAGCCTCTGCAAAGAGAAGCAAGTCATCTAAATATGAAAAATTGTGGACACCCTGTAGACTGCAATGAGCTATAACTGAAGCTAGATACTTTGTGAACACTCTTGGTACAGTGGATAGTCCAAAGGGTAAGGCACAGAACTGATAATGTCATCCATACATAAAAAAAACCTTAAGAAATTCCTGAAATCTGGACAAACAGGAATGTGATGATAAGCATCTTTTAAGTCTAGTGTTACTAGAAAACTTGAAAGAGGAAGAAGAGGCAACAGGTTGTGGAGTGACATCATTTTGAATAGGGGCACTATCCCAAACAGGTTTAGGAAAGAAAGATCCAGAACTGTATCCAAGGATTTTCTTTCTTTGAGACTAGGAACATCCTTTAATAATAAACCTTCCCCACCTGGGATTGAGGAACTGGTTATATCACTACTTGGGATAGCTTGTGATGAAGAACAGGTGGAAACAAAACAGTCTGATCTGCAGGATGAGGAAAGACCCCATGGAAAGGATGAATTTCCTCCCACTGCCATCTGTAACCCTAATGAATGATTTTCAGAAGCAATTTGTCTGAAACAATCTATTGCCAAAGAGAAAATTAGAGATTCAGACTTTGTGGAATAGAAAGATGGTCAGGGTGGGAGGGGGCCACAAAGTGTCTTGAATAGTTATTCAGACTTGTTGGAGTGTCCCTGGTTTGGGAATGTCTGAGACTTCTTTTTGGAACCTTGCCACTTCTTAAACATCTGTTTCCCTGAATTCTCTTGAGACTGCTTATTCTGTATTTTGCTGAATCTGGATGAGGAGAAAGAAAAACCCTTGGACAATTTTGAAAAGAAGGGCTGAAAAATCTTAGAGATTCTCTGGATCAGCTTGCCCCTTTCATCACACTTTTTGATCACCTCTCAAGCAGAGAGGTCAAACACTAAATCTCTATGCAAGGGAGAGTTTAAAATCTGATTTTTAACATCATCTGGATGGTTCTGAGAACGCAGCCAAGCAAACCTTCTTAAAACCATGCCAGTGGCCATAGCCCTAGAAAAATGATCAGCAGAATTGTACGCACAGTGTAACAGAAGAAACTAAGTTATCTAAAGCAGATTTTCTTCACAAGACAGAACTGTAGATAAAACATTCCTCATACTTTCACAATATATCAGATTAAACTTTAGCATATACGCCTAACAATTTAAAATTCTGAAATTCTAAGTTGCAAAAATATAAACTTTTTTCCCATACCTATCAATAATTTTCCTATCCTTATTAGAAAAAGTAGGACTGGAATTAATTAAGTGCTTAAGAGGAGTCAACTAAAGTGATAACTGCTGGGTCAGGTTTGGGAATAGTGTATAAAAGTTTAAAAGACTTAGGAACTTTAGACATCCTATCTGCCTTTTTAGGGACAGATGGTAGGGAAACTGCAGGCATTAAGACACACATCTTCTAAAGCAGAGAGGACTGGAGGAACGGGAGAAGGTTCTGGAAAATCCTTCTGTAAAACTCACAGTATTTCTAAGGGATTAAAACACCTCTGTGTTCTCCCACTGAAAACATTGGGACACCCTACAATAGTCTTTTAGAAACAGAAACCTCCCACAGGGAGAATCAGAAACTGAGTTCTCCTCAGAATCTGAATCAGAAATCTGAGGGCAAAACCTTGAATCTGTCTCTGCATCTTCCTGTTCAGATTTAGAATCTTGATTCTCTTCAGGAATGGAGGCATCTGTCTTTCTTTTACCAGAAAATACTCCACAAGAAGGATCAATAGCCTAAATCAAATCCTAAGCCAGTCCCAGTAAAACTACTCATATCCAAAGAAATTTGAAGAGAAGTAGATGCATGTTGGTTTTCTGTTACTTTTTGATAGGAAAAACAAGGCCAGCCATGTTACTAATGGCAACTGCTGCTTCCCCAGGGATGGGCACAGCATTCTGATATAACAAAGAAACCTTCCCCGTTGCCTCTCCCAGGACCAACAAGAGTAGTTTTCCCTTGCCCACTGGGGGGACCTGGGTTCATATTACATTGTCGAACTTTAAAAAGTCTGAATGCCATATGGTCGAACCTATACGTTCGAACTTTCAAAAGTTTGAAAATGTCAAAAAATAAAATTAATAAAAAAAAAAAAAACTACCTGACAGTTGTAAGCTGGGGGGAAAGCACCCCTGCACCCCCCACCCCCCCCACTCTTTAAATATACCAACTCCGAGATCACACTACAATGCAGTAAAGGGAAATCTTCCCTTTCCGCACTGAACAGAAATCCCCATTGAAATGTTCGAATTTTCCAAGTTCGCACATATGGATTCAACAATATGGCGTTCAAACTTCTTACGATTTGACAATGTAATATGTATCTGGGGGGCCCCAACACCGACAGAGGATGTGGCTAAACTCTGATCAATACTGTATGTAGGTGCTACACCAGAGGGATCCAGGGTAAAAGATGAGTGGTCCAAGTTACAACAAATGGCTGCAGCAGAGTTACCCACCTGCAGCTGTGGCACATTGCTAGCTTGCTGTGGCGGCAGATGGTGTTTGCTTAACTTTTTCTTTTTGTGGCTGGGCTGTGGGAGTGACAATCTGTTCCACTGTCAAGATGAAAATAGTGCCTCTGTCCTGGGGAAAACAAGCATCAATTCCAGTATAACTATGAGTCACAAGAGTTACTTTATTTTTTCTGAGGAAAACACAGTAAAAAGCACATTCAAACATTATGGCAGCCCCACAATATTAAAATAAATACAATTTCTCCACAGAAAATGTTCATCAGTTAGATAATTCTACTTTTAAACTGACAGAAACAACAAGTACTCCATTTAAAAGTATGTTACAGTCTCAAGACTATCCATTAAAACACAACAATTCTAGTTTTAAAATAACTATCCTGAAGAGAAAAGTAATAAAACATCAGTAAAAAATTTTTAAAAAATGACGTTTTTTTTCACCTAAGAGAACTTATCTGCCCAGCTAAAGAAAGCCCAATCTAACCACTGATCCTCAAAGCCTTGGAGAAGTGTACTCTTCAGTGCAAGTAAAGCTCAGAAGGGCACCACACCTAAACCTGTCTTTTAGTCAGCTCAGCTCGAGCTGCTTCACAATTTGGGCTCATGGAAGGTACCCTGGCCAGCTGTTTTATTTTTGGCAGGATATAACCCATATTGCTAAGGCTATTACAGCAGTGATCAATATGAAGAACACTGTGCGATACTACAGATACTTGTGTAAAAGATGTTGAGGTAAATGCAGACGCAGGTTAATGGAGTAGCAGAATAGCCAAGAACATTCAAGAGATATCTTTTCTAAACCTGTCCCTCCAGATACACTGCTGACTAATCCATGGCATTTAGGCAAGGGTCTATATTAGATAAACGAAAGTTTATCTTACTGAACGTTAAAATGATCGAACATCCCGGAACTCAAAACTGCAGTTGTGAGGGGCTGTGCCCCCCACACTCCCGCTAAATATATATTCCAACTCTGAGATCGTACTACAGTGAAGAAAGGGCAAATATTCCCATCTTCACTGTACCACAATCACACAATTGCAGTTTTGGGTTCCAGGATTTTCGCTCATGTCAGCATTCGGCAAGATAAACTTTTGTTTATCTAATATAGACCCTTTAGGCAAATTAGGATGTACACAACACCCTATAGCACTGTTGTCCAATTAATCCATTTGCCTGGCTCCCCCTAATCCATCCTTTAACAGGAATTTACATACCAGTGGTTGCTCTTCCCCCACCACAGCCAGGGTTCCCCGCTGTATAACATGAGAAAACTGCGATTAAATGTTTAAGTCAAATAAGATCTGAAGAAGCCATTTTGCTGAAAGTGTTTATCTCTGAGAATATTGGATCTATGTTCAGCTACTGAAAAATAAAAAGTTGAATGGCTAAATTTCGAAATCAAAACAGTGAAAGGAGCAATTACGGAACAATAACATCTGCAAAAAAAAAAAATCATCAAATGTCCACAGTCGGCCAACATCGTAAACACAACCAGCTAAGGGGAGGGCTTCACCACCACACCCCCAATGTAGGGGGGGCTGCACCCCAACCCCCCAACTATATATACCAACTCCAAGATCGCACTACAGTGGGAATAGGGCAAATTTATAAGGTTTCCCTTCACTTACGTTGGCTATTAGCCAACTATGGCCATTCAGTGATGTTTCTTTTTCACAGATGTTATTTGGTAATTGTCCTTTTCACTGTTTTGAGTTTGGGATTTAGCCATTTGACTTTTTTATTTTTCGGGTAGCTGAACTTAGACCCAAAATATTTAAGGTGGTTGAAAATGACATGGACTGTATGGTTTTGCTTTTTTGACTAAGAAAGATACTGGCCAACAAGATCTGGATAATTGGTTGATTTTGCCATACTAATTCACCTTTTAGTTTTTAGTTAGTCCTGCCATAATTAGATGAAAATTGTTGAAACATGGCAGCTTCCGAGTGGGTTTGATTTCCCTCAGTCTACCAAGATTTAGTACATGAAGCTGTCAATAAGAAAATAGCATTCAATAACCCCATGTAGCTACTATGGCAGTAAAATATTTTTTCAACATTTCTTTTTCCAGCCAAACTGGAAATGAAATACAAGAATTTAACTCTGGCCATCACTTCATTGAAGGAGACAGAAAGCAAACTGAAGGCAGTAAATTTATGGAACGAATACTTCCCTGGTTAGCAGATATTTAAAATGAAACACTTGGTTGTGGACTCATGGATTTTTAATTTTATTACTGGTACAATTTGCAGTTAACTGTTCTGATTTTAAGCTTTTTGAGGGAAGGAGGAGTGTGGGGATTTGTATGCCATTTTACCCTCTATATATATAGTTATGATAATTTATGCTTAAATGGGTTGCACTGTTCAAGTCCCCGAAACTATGTTCTTTGAATATATATGGGATGACTTGTGGCATCAAAGGATTTAATCGTTTTAAATACTGAAACTATCATATATCACATATAACTTACCTGCAAAAAATATATATTTATTAACTGACAAACACAGATTACTAAAGTTCAAAAGTATTTTTGTCTGGCAGGTATACTATATAGTATACTGTAATTAATTCAAATAATGACAACTCAACTGGAGTAGCCATTCTCATTCACACAGATTTTATCTAAGTAACAGATGGCTACAGAGATTCTAAACAATAATTTTACCTCTCAAAATCCATACTATCAATATTAACATGACTATAAGGTATTTTATGTTCCTTTCATGAACTAAAACATTGTCATCGTGGCCTAACAAATTTAAAAATCACCATTTGTTACATTAGCTGGTAGGTTTAAGACCATTCTAAACACTAAAAGCAGTAAAACAGAACCTAATATATCTTCATACAGTGATAGTCATAAACTTTTATCAATTTTTTGAACCTTCAATGTCTAGTAGGCATTTTGTCAGTGCAGAATCTTTCACAGATGGGAATAACAATATTAACATAGTTCTAAATTGCTTTATCACACTTTTTTATGTTCTTTTTTTTTTTTGCACATGTTGTAATAGCAGTATTGCTTACCATAGTGCTAACTTTTACGTGTGCTTTTTTGGTGATATTATTTATTTTCTAGTTACATTTTTCTAGACAGAACTTCTATCAGAATGCTAAAATGAATTTTCTGTGAAACGTTGCCCCAGTATGACATCATGTTAGGTAAACAGCACTGGAGTAAGATGGAAGTATTGCAGAGGCTTCTAATTTTTTTCTTGGACTTCAGTTGTGACAGGATAAAAGCAATATAAACGTGTTCACATTCAATTTTGTAATCTAATCATTAATGCACTTTACAATTTAAATGGCACTACTTTTCAAGTAGTAACCTTTAACTCATTAAAGCCTATAACTCCTTCTTGTATACTTCCAGTTAATACCCATAGTCCCGTATGGTGTCTAGACATTTTTTGAGTCTGGCTTCTTTAACTAAGTGACTTACCACCTAATAATAGGTAGTATCAGAAAGGTCAAGTAATTAACAAAATGACACCAAGATTGTTAATCTAGGATGTCCTGCAGCTGAGAAATTAATTGTTTGCCACTTATTTTTCATATTTTCATAACTGAGAAACTATTGTATTGACAGGTATGGTGTGAAATACCATAGTGAGAGACAGGAAAATGTATTGTCAGTTTCCATTTATGTTATACTATACCGGCAATACTGCAAAATGTCTGTTAGTAATAATAAAAATGAGTAATATTTCCATATGTACTTAATACTTCAAAAAACAAGTGACTTACAAACTATTTCAAGGCATCAAGATAAATCTTAAATGTTGAATAAAACTGTCATTTTAATTGCAGTGTAAGTTGCACACCTTGAGAGATATTTAGTAATATTTATACTGAAAATTATATAATTAAGCATATGGTTTCATATTTCTATAAATATCTCAATAAACATGCACACAGAGAAGAATTTCTTGCTGTCATGTGAAAGCTTATATCTGCTTGTACAGTTTTCAGGATATGACACTATAGCAAAAATATAATTTTGGGTTTGCGTGCATTAAATACATTACAGTATTGATGGAAAAACTCTGACTGCACTATTATTAATGCAAAGAATACTTCTTACTAAAGAAAAACTGGAACTTTCTTTAACAGAAAAACTCAATATACATAATTTCTACAAGAAACTTATCCATTCACAAAAAATGTTCTACAAAGAAATTAGTTGGTTACACCTGTGTCATATTAGTTTCAGTCAAAATGAAGATTTGTCCCGGTCCCCTTCAATAATAAACATCACACCAAATGACATTTGATGACCTTTATTAAATTTCCATAACATAGCTTTGATCACCAACTTTATTAATTACAGCTATTCATGATATAATTGATTCTAAATACAGCATAACATCCTTATAATGTTAATCAGGGCAGGGTACCTACTCACCCTGCTCCAGTAAGCAGCATCCATACCTCTACTCACTTTACTTATGAAGCAGCGTCCCATCTCACTTCACTGTTAATCAGGGCAGCGTACCTACTCACCCTGTCCAACAAGCAGGGTCCATACCACTGCTCCCTTACTTTACTTATGAAGCAGCGTCCCAACTCACTTCATGCAAAATCCATGAATTACCTTCCACCAAATAAGCACCATCCTTACATCAGCTTGCTTATCTATCCAGCAAGCTTTCTCCAACTACTCATTTCCTTTCCCCAGATCCTTGAAATGAACATCCAGACATCAGCGGGGGGGCAGAAGAGGGCAAGCCTATCCCTCTTCTCCGCCAACCAGCCTGACCAGGCTGTTCCCCCTCCCTTCTACCCAAAATTCTTCAATCCACTTCCCATAAAGGGAAGGGTCAAGCCAAACATCATTTGGTGTACCCATCATCTGTAAAGCACCTTAGAACCCCATCAAACTTCAATCCATGCCATCACTGAAACACACCCTAATGAAACTAAATAAAGTAGGATTACCGTGACCCCGTTGTAACACCCTTTTAGCCCTCTGCCTTCAAAGCTGGAATCATGGCTCAACCTGAATGTATTGACAGCTTATAACCACAACAAAACCACACTATAACCCCTTGAACTCAAGATGGCACCCAGTCAAACAACTAGTAACAAGTCTCTCACCCAAAACCCTGTTAATCATAGCATATCACCTTAACCCACCCACTACCCAGTTCTATATGTGCAGCAACTCCATTACCATAGGGAACAGTCTAATTCCAACTTTAATGCCCTACCTTAGCTAGCAAAAACTAGCACCCCTTGACCTAGTTCACGAAAACCCGCCTATGCTCAGCAACAAAATATTCTACATACCCAGCCATAAACACCCCCAATTTGCTCATTACTGAACCATTCTTAACCCCTGTTTGGCCCTGGCCTTTCCCCTGGAGAGCTCTTTCCTTATATTACCTGTACCACTAGTAGGCAATTAAGACCTGTCCTACCACAGCCTTATCCTGCAACCAAGCTTCCTTTAAACCTTTTAATTCCCCTGTAACAACGCACCAAATGCAAGGAGGGCACGCAAGGCCCACACAACTGGGTGAAATGCTGCAAACCACTGCATCACTGCATCCCATGACTTTTAATAATAGAACTCTTAATTCTACCATGTATTGTACATTATCCTGTATCACAAATCAAACAATGGTCATAATACATTAATACTTATTCTAGAGTAAACAAAATGTTGGTTATGCTTCATCATCCTGGACAGTCACAAATTTCTTCTTCTGGATCACTGTGCTTGCCTTTACACCTATCCATTTCTGATTACTCACCCAATGACCCCACCACTTAATCGACACCAAAGCATGATCATCTGCGAACTCACTGCATCTCACCACTGGAACTCGGCACACCATCATCTACAAAGAAAAGGACAAAATGAAACCCTCTAATAGGAACGAGAAGGCTGCACCCTATACCCACCTATTCCAAACTACAGCCACAGTGTTCCAAGACCCCATCTGCAAGAAAGAAAAAGACATGTAAAACATCCAAAATACATAACATATTCCAAGACATCTTCATGGACAACCTATCCTGCCAACCCGGGAAGGAATGTACCACTGACACTCCCATCTGTGACAAAGCAGCCATAACTGAAGCAATTATTCCTCTGACTCTATCAAATACCCAAGATAAATTTAACTACCAGTGGAATATATTAAAAGTAAAGCAATCTGAAGGGACCTATCCCTAACTACAAGCAATTCCAGACCACCAAAGCTGTTGAACATGCTACACACAAAAAAAAACAAAACAAAAAAAACCCACCCTCAGAGCCACACGGTCCAGGGATCTAAACCTTGTCATCATCCTGAACAAAACCTGCTGGAGGGATAGGTTCCTGACCCAGAGACTCACCAGACTCTGGAACAGACTGCCCATACATGTCAAACAGAGTGCCTCTTTGGCCCTCTTCAAAGGAACCTTGATGACTGAATGGGATATAGGACATTTACCCCGCGGATCACGTCAGTCACCCTGCTAGACAGGGATCCAGGGAAGCAAATACTATGAAAGGAAAAGTGCTTCGCCCAACTGACAACGGCCCTGCCTAAAACCACAGCCACAATGGAACCTCTCTTTCCACTAAACGTACCAAGCACTACTTTTATGGCTTATAAATTGCCAACACAATAGGATTTGCTCTAACCTACCCCCTGCCCAAAAGATTCAAAGTCCAAAACTCAAATGCACCTCACTGCCCAGTGCCTTGCTCTCAGCCTTCCATTTCCAAAATGAAAAACACCAGCATTTGAATTGTGGAACAAATAGGAAAATGAGTAACACATACTAATGGCTTACTAACAATTTCAGCCAGGAAGGTCATAGGATGGTTAAAATTTGTTGATTTTATTTCTAACAAGGATCTCTTAATGAATTAATACAAGCTGCAACAATCCCAAAGGTTTCTCATTTGTTCCATTGCTCCTGCCCATCACTCCGGCCACTTGTGGATCCCACCTGCACAGATCTTTGGCTCATATACCAAACAACAATGAAGAGCAGGACCAAGGACCACCCATTTATGTGAAGTATAAGCTTAGTTTTACCCATTTTTTTTTATGTTTATTCCCCAACTGTTTTCTTACGTGTTCAAAATAAGTTCATGCTAATTGCATTTCCCCTTATACTTTACTATAACTTAATAGCTCACCCTGCCCCATAGATGCAAACAAATGCTTACCCTACTGACAACAGTCATAATTACCGTGTATAAACTAAAATACCATGAGCTTCAACACTGTCCAAAATCAATTTAGCAAACAACACAGTATGTTAGTTTCCCCCCCATAAAGCTTCCTACACAAACGGCAAGTTATCATCTAAGAGATGGCAGCATACATAGTATAAATGCATATGTAAATAAATAAATACAAGCATGTTTGTTAAGTACCAAACTGGCATGAACAGTTGTCCCAAGCATCCCCACTGCCCCCCAATCCCCATAAACCGACTGAGACTAGACAACTCCAATGAAACCATAAGCTATGGGTTAAAATATTAGCAATTTAAATTTTTTTTATTAAATGTCTACCTTCCACCAGATTCCTGAAGATGGAGGCTATCGACTGACAAAAGGAAAATCTGCCATGCATGCGCCTGGTGTACCTGCTAACACCATATCAGCAAGCCCGTGAAAAGCCCCTTGCAGCTGAAGTGAAATGTGCCAGCAATGAAAAGCTACGGAGAAAGCAGGAACCCTCCACCCACTAAACACAACTGACAGAGCCGCCATACACCTCCGTTACCTAGTCATCTTCCACCAAAGTCAGTGGAACACAATTGACAGGCATGAACTGGAAGCAAATCTACGCACATACAAACTGAAAAATATCCGTCTCCCCAATCCTGCACCGAGCAAACGTCCAACTGCACTTCCCTCCTGACTTGCCAGCTGCACGCATCAACCAAATGCAACACCTTATTAACTAGTGTTGTCCTTACTGACATGAAAATTTTTTAAGACAACCTATTCAAAATGGTTTATTTTGCTACCATTTATGTAAAAGAATCTATCCTTTAAACAACTCCAAGAAACCATTGCTGCCCAAAAGCCTTAAACAGATAAATTAAATCACACTACTGACACATCTCCTAAGTACATCCCTTTTATTATTGTGTGTCATTTCTGTCACAGTTCAAAGAGCTGACAGCTCAGGGGCTATAAGCATTGCTGTACGCAAATACCTGCCTTCCTAAAATAAAGCCTTTAGCCTACCAGAAAACACTAAAAGGGGGTCAACTCTGAAGCTATTGCTGCCACTTTGGATGGTTGAGCAGCATGCCCTGCTGTACCCTGCTCCATATAACCAGTACCGCTACACAGCACATGCGCAATGAACGGCCTACACATGGACTACCTACTAGCCCACGAAAACGTCTCGTCAGAAGGCCGGTCCATCTTTCATCCCACAACTACACCCCACATTCCCTTTTTTTTTTTTTTTTTATGAAGCGCAAGTGAAGGCAAATCCATGCGATGAACAGGAACCGCCAACAATGGCAAAGGGGGTGGATGGGGACCAAGCCCCTTACAGATTAAGCCCCTTACAGATTCCATGAAGGGGAGCACAGGAAATGTGGCCATAGTGTAATCAGTTGTGACCCCGTGAAAGCACCTGAACTGCCACAATTCACCAATTCCTATAAACATGCGGACAGTGAACAATCAATTATTCTGAACGCCACCTCAGCCTGTGAAAGCCAAGCTGTCATCTAACAGGAGAAACTCAACGGTGTCACGCCAGCATGGTTATTCCACCACTAACTGAAAAGTAAGCAAAATCCTAACTCTTGCATCATGAAACCAATACTGAGAACCTGTCATGATATAACTAAACCTGGTGCTCTGACTACCACTAACCCAGACTCCTGTCATATAACTCAGCAACAGCCAGCCAGCTTCATGGACAAAAGCACTCCACTCAAGACACTCTACAAACCGACAGCTCCCACTACCGTAACAAAACTTAGGAAAGTAATAACTGCAAATATCGGAGCCTTGTTACCTGTATAACACTGAACCTGCCATGCTCCTGGTGTTTGTAAGTGTCATAACTGAACATACTATCGTTCTGCTATACATATTTACACCAGAGGAAATTAAGGGAATTCTCTTGATATACTGCTGCTTAAGAGTCAATATACATGTTCAATAGTGGAATACCAATGACCATAGCTTTATGGATCACTGTCAAAGTTATGTAGCATACCGAAAGAATCCATCATGAAGCTCCTTTTAACATCATTAGCCACCCACTCCCAGAAGGACAAGGCCCCCTTCACTACCCAAAATACTCAAACCTCCCATGCTTTAATAATACCCAGCTAGGAAAGCAGAAGAAATAAATTAAGCCTACCCACTTTCCTCCCTGCACACATTATTAATCCAAGGCCTACCTGATCCCTTAGTACCAACTGGTCATCATGGACGTAAACCTGCACTGTTAAGTTCTAATCTAGGATGTTCTGCAGCTGAGAAATTAATTGTTTGCCACTTATTTTTCATATTTTCATAACAGAGAAACTATTGTATTGATAGGTATGGTGTGAAATACCATAGTGAGAGACAGGAAAATGTATTGTCAGTTTCCATTTATGTTATACTATACCGGCAATACTGCAAAATGTCTGTTAGTAATAATAAAAATGAGTAATATTTCATATGTACTTAATACTTCAAAAAACAAGTGACTTACAAACTATTTCAAGGCATCAAGATAAATCTTAAATGTTGAATAAAACTGTCATTTTAATTGCAGTGTAAGTTGCACACCTTGAGAGATAGTTAGTAATATTTATATTAAAAATTATATAATTAAGCATATGGTTTCATATTTCTATAAATATCTCAATAAACATGCACACAGAGAAGAATTTCTTGCTGTCATGTGAAAGCTTATATCTGCTTGTACAGTTTTCAGGATGTGACAATATAGCAAAAATATAATTTTGGGTTTGCGTGCATTAAATACATTACAGTATTGATGGAAAAAAGGACTGCACTATTATTACTGCAAAGAATACTTCTTCCTAAAGAAAAACTGGAACTTTCTTTAACAGAGAAACTCAATATACATAATTTCTACAAGAAACTTATCCATTCACAAAAAAATGTTCCACAAAGAAATTAATTGGTTACACCTGTGTTGTATTAGTTTCAGTCAAAATGAAGATTTATCAATTTCCTTTTAAATAAGCACATTTTTCCTTAATAGCAATATATATATATATTTACAAAGATTATTGGGAGAAGGCAAGGCTAAAGGAAAGAGAAGAGAGTAGGTTGTTTGAAAAGTTGTATTGTTTTACTCTATAAATTGTGCTGTTATTATCTGATTTAACGTTTTGGTTGTTTGTGTTAAAATGTATCAGATTTCTTAATAAGTAAAAACATGAGAATCACAAACTGAAGTATGTGAATTAAAAGATTATTTAGTTACAACTGCAGACCTACTACAGTTGGTATACAATCTGTATCTGATATCCGTATAAATGTAATTTGCTGTTCAACATAACATAAAGGGGGGTGTGCAACATCAGTTGTAAAAGAAAGAAAATGGGATGGCAATTAAATTTAAATAAAGGGATGCAAAGACACATTATTTAGCTGTGAACTGTGTGCAAGTGCAGACTAGTACAACATCAAATCACACCCTCAGTGCACTCATGACATCGCTGACATGAACCTCAAACAAATGGGAGTGAAACTGAAAACAGATCTCTTCCTTTAGACAATATTCAAAATAACCAGTCTGTGTCGACTTGGCTTTATGAGGTTGAAATGAATTCCTCGAGATGATGTTTGCAGAGATGAGACAAATATTGTTGTACCAGCATCCACCATTGTCAAAAACAGTATTAGTAGTACCCAAAGTGTTATACGTGCAAACACACACACACACACACACACACACACACACACACTCTCTCTCTCACTTAAAATACTGTGTGTGCATGCGTGTGTGTGTGTGTGTGTGTGTGTGTGTGTGTGTGTGTGTGTGTGTGTGTGTGTGTGTGTGTGTGTGTGTGTGTGTGCATCCAGTGATAGGTTGGTCTCCACATCTCAACCTCTGTGCCAAAAAGACCTGTCTATAGTAGTAATAGTAAATTATAGATGCCAACTGTAGTACATGAGCTGGGAAATTAAACCAACTTTTAAAAAGGTTTTGCAAATATAATTTTCTATCATTAATTGGCTTGTCCAGTGCTGCATTATACTTTTGTATTCATTTTGTGAGTCATGCATTATAACAGTGCTTTTTCCATGATGTGTCCTGCAAAAGCTGCAAATACAAATTCTTGTAATAAATACCTTTCATTTGTAATCATACTTTGCCCTGCCACTACCAGCTGAACTTTTTGTTGCTGAAACTGTGTCAGGTTCATATTCATAATTGTTTATGAAATGACATAATAATCTGGGATGATAGAACAAAAATAGAG
The DNA here is from genome assembly GCF_019279795.1 of Protopterus annectens. Taxonomy (NCBI): domain Eukaryota; kingdom Metazoa; phylum Chordata; order Ceratodontiformes; family Protopteridae; genus Protopterus; species Protopterus annectens. The sequence continues at coordinate 900,471,437 of NC_056745.1, forward strand.
ACAACATATGAGTTAGCAAGTCAGTTGCCCTATAGTCTTGTTGCAGATGTTGTAGGTGATCCAGCTATTTGGTACTTCTGGCTTCAGTCTGTGTATGACTGTCTAACTATAGGATGATTCATTTTTACGAATCATGCAACTGCCATACCAGACTGTGCAAGACCCATTTACGTTTGTAAATCTGATTGTAAATAACTAAGCACATAAATAAATGGGCAAGTGCATACACAAATAAAATACAGTTGATGGAATAAGAAAACACAAGCAGTGATGAAAGGAGGTTGAAGATTTGCATATGACCTGAGTGACCAGGATAGCATAAACATGGATTACAATAGAAGACAGATAACAGAGAGAGAACAAACAATGTTATGCAAGAAAAGGTCAAAACAGATTGAGAGAGGTATTAATGTGGAGGTGTGAGGGTAGAAGTAATGGTGATAAGTGAATTTCTAATGAAGAGAGGAGTTCAGCACAAGATAGTCATAGATAGTGAGTAGACAATGTAATGTGGATGAGATACCAGACTGATAGGGATTCATACCATACTTTGAACTTTGATTTATAGTGACTAGATATAGATTGCATTCCAGAACTATTATCTTTATTTCCAGATTCTTTCTAAATATTAATCCAGTTTTCTGATATGTTTTTTCCTCATATGACAGCCCCATGGCAGTATTTTTTTTACTTCATTTGTGAGAGTGTCATTTCTGCAAAAGTGAGTTAGACTGAATGTTAATGCGTGAGAATGTTACACTGTATGAAACACCAGAACAAATAAAACAGTAATTGTCAAACTGTAGTCACTCCAGCAAACACCAGATGGATACATTAGTAAAATAAAGTTCTCAGTAACCCAGAATGAATGAATGCCCAGATCTCAGGAATAATCTTTAGTCATAACTAATAAGAACATCAAAAGAATCAGTCACGTGCTACTGGGATGTGTACTGAACCAACTGTTGCTCATGTTATAGTTGCATGTTGTAGGTCACAACTCTGAATGAGCTAAGACACCTAGTATTAGGGTTGCTTTCTGTGTTAACCTTCTCCAGCTCATCTCCAAGGCATTAGCACTCTTTTCAAAAGATTAAAGAGATGCAGATGTGCTCTTCATTGCCCTCTAAACTGTCAGCCAGCAAGCTTGATAGAATACCATGTAGCTTTCAGTAATGAAAAAAGCATAATACAAATCGCAATTCTTTCATTCTTTACTATGTAAACTCCCTTACCAACTGTGGCATTATACTTTCAGGAACCCCCATCTCCATAAATGTACTGTGCTTATATGAAATCTTTACCTGTCAGTGAACCAAACCAGCAGAATCTTAATCTAAAAGCAACCATGGGCTCTCACATGTGTATTAGCATTAGCTTTTAGTTTCAGTTGACCAAGCAATGAAGTATACAAGGTCTCCTGCTTTAATATGAGGTATATCTTATACTATTACATGGAATCAACTTACCTCCAGATATTAAAAACTAAGAATTAGTCGAGTCATTCAAAATAAATCCCAGGCACCATATGGTGAAATAAACTAAATGCAACTGATTTGCCAAAGGTTATTTCTAAGTCTTAGACTGTATCTGTGGGGTGCCCATGGTGGTGCAGCAGTTAGCATTGTCACCTCACAGCAAGAGGTTATCCGGTTCGATCCTCGGCTGGGGTGCTTTCTGTGCAGAGTCTGCATGTCCTCTCTGTGGTCACGTGGGTTTCCTCCGGGTGCTCCGGTTTCCTGCCACATCCTAAAGACATGCTGTAGGTGGATTGGACACTCTAAATTGGCCCTAGGCATGAGTGTGTGCATGTGTGTGCCTTCTGTGGAAGGTTGGGTGCTGGGCTGGCAACTCCACACTGTAAAACTCCACTGCCAATCATGAGCGGACAGATGATCCGCTGTGGCGACCCCTAACCAGGAAAAGCCAAAAGAAGAAGACTGTTTACTCTGTATTTTAACTGCAAAAATGTATATATTGCAGATCTGAATAAGATTCTCCCATATATTCATACCTAAGTACTGGTTAAAATATCAGTTCTACAACTTTACAGTCTAGATAATAATTTTAACCAACATAGAACTGATATCATATGTCTTCTCAGCTCTTGTAGTAAAGTGTACTTTTTACCCAAGTTGTAACTGAAACTAGACAGTAGACCAGTTTACTTACCTGGCTATTAAATTGGAAAATAAATAAATAAATAAATAATGCTTATTACCAAAATAAACATACCTAGTATGGTTCGTCTGACATATGAGCCATCTACTGTTGAATCAGTTGCTTAGAATCTGCATTTCTGTTTGTTTATCCTTTTGTTATAAATCTCTAAATCCCTTATGATTTCAGCAGTCATCTAACCACCTGCCCACACAAGTCAAATGTCTCAATGACTTGTTGATTACACTGATTTTATTTTAGATGGTTTGCTTATTAAATGTATTGTCTCCCTTCCTTTTCTGTTACTGCATTAAACTCTTGTATTACTGTGTACATTGCTTGTACTGTCAGCCACCTGCTTTCTGAGCTATTTTGGATCCATTCCCTGCACATTTTTTTCTGTTTCATGCTTCAGAACTCCTGCTGAAAGCAATATATATGTTTTATTCAGCTGGAACTTTGTTATGTTTCTTACAATTGGTCTCTTAACATAATTTACATTCCTGAATTTCTCCATGTAACATTATTCTTCAGGATCTTAATACTTTCTTAAAATGTCGTGCAATAACTTTAGCTTGGCTGACTGGTTTGGACTCTTCACTCTAAATGATGCATGTTAGCCAGTTTGTAGTCAAGGCAACCAGAAAACGGTATTATAGTGGTGTTTCTAGGGAACTTTCTATTGGGCAAGTACTTTTTTCTTCGTTGTCATTTTTGTAGCCATACCATTCCTTACATAGTAATACAACTTTTTGTATGTCTAATGAATTATTAATACACATATGTACAAAACTCTGAATTTCATGTGTCCTGTTAAGCTGAATGCCTGCTTTGGTTGCTGCTAAATGTGATTTCTGTTCTCTACTCAACACAGTAGGAATGCCACTTATCAGCATAGGCAGCTATGTGTCATTTATTTCCCTGCACAGTGATAATACGATTCTCCACAAACAGCATAAAATTTTACCAAGATCAACAGACTACTGCTGGTGAACACCTCACTAGAGGCAACAAGAGGAAAGTTATGATGGCTTTCAGTCATACTCAAATGTATGACCACACAGAAATATCACAAACTGTTGGATATGCTGTGTGTTTTTTTTCAACCAAAACTTTGCACCATATATGGAATTAGAACTATTAGAGAAAAACCTGTTGCTACATCTTAAATCACAGTTCATTTATTTCTACAACAATAATTAACTTTGATCAGAAAATATCTCTTTTTATTTATTTATTTGTTTCTGACATTTTAGTACATTCAATTTAAGCGAATGGAAGGCACTTATCCAGGGGTTACACTGAAATCCCAAAACCCCAGAATAAATTTGTAGGTTACTTAGAATGCCATATCCTGTAAAACAAATAATCTGCTTAACCCATTTCCCTAGATATAGTTCTAATTTTCAAGCCTCACTAATTAATAATACATTGCAGGTCTTATATAGTTCCTCTAATGATTCAGTGTCACTCACGTGAATCCTTATAAGAATATCCAACATTGCTTTCTATTTACATTGGTGCTTACATTTGCACGCGAATCTTGAACATTTTATATTTTCTGAAGTGCTTGTACTCATAAGTAAAGCAACAGAATTAGCCCATTTTTCATTCAGAGAAAAAAAAGTTATGTGACTTGTCTGTTTCTCACCATTAGTTACAAAATCTTGAGAAATGGGCTGGTTACAGGTTTTGTGGAGAAATAAATATACTTTTTAAGAAAGCAAAGACAGGTACCTAGGTTTGAAACATGTATATTATATTGTATCTTTTAAATGTTCTGTAAACTATAGCACGATAACTACAGTAGAGGACATGAAAGTAAATATAGCATGTGCCAAAAAGGAGAGGAAAAATAAAACACAGTCATACTCCATTGATTCGGAGTTGTCCTTTAAATGCGCATTTCCTCTTGTTAACATGGTTGCTAGGCAGCACATCTGAAGAGAGACACTAATCCAAATGTTTCTTTTACAGCCTCTGTGATAGCATGTTAAAGACTGACTGGTCATTCATCAAAAGAGCTGAAAAGTATTGATGTTCTGCCTAAATTGTATTCATTTTGTAACGGCAGTGAACAAGTATGCATCAGTGAGAAAATTCTGAGTGAAGAAGGTACGGTCTACACAGCTGAATTCTTAACTACTGTGTGACAAAGCCACAGACAGTCAAAGTCTGAGTATCATGCAATACATCCATCAGCATATCCTACAATACAACCACCCTCCCAACCCCAAATGCTCTAGATACACAGATGTCAGAAACTGGTTAAACAATTTATTCATTTGAAAAATTGCTGTCATCCAGCTCTCCTGATCATTCTGTTATATAAACTTCTCTAAACAAAACAGTAAAATTCAGCCTGGGAAACCATGAGAAAATCTTTCTAAGTCATTCAAAACCTGTGATGATTGGAAATTATTTCAACTCAGCTGTGTTTTGCTTTAGTAACGGAGAAAATCTTAACTTATTTTGACTATTTTCAATACAAAGCCAATCTACTAAAAGTGTATGTTAATGCATTTCGATCTGTCCTTAGACTGACAGCACATTCTAATCTACATAATTTCTGAAGGAAAATGAAAGTGCCTTCCACTTCAGGTTCTTACCTGCTTCAAGATAAATTAGTCAAAACTGTAGTTAAGGTTATAATTAAGTCATTATTTTCACTATTATAAACAATGGTCACAGTCTTCGATATGGTGCCACACTCCCAAGTGAGGCACAGTCATCACTCAGATGCTTTTTCACCTGATGCACACGCTGAATACTTAACAAAGAACTCTGGGAAAATCTACTACCATGTAGTCTGACAGTTAATGTAGTTGGTTATGGCTATGAACCATTAACAAGCTCTTCTTAATGACCAGGGTTTGATTCCCTCATCTTCAACTGGCATATTATGCAATCCTGAGTAGGTCACTTAACCAGTCAGTGCTCCCTGGTTGAATCTGGAAAAGATCCATGTGTGTATCCATGCTCAACCCTGGTTTTCAAATGCAAAATAAAAATAAATAAATAAAATCCTCAGATAACTGAATGTCGCAATGGCTGGAGGTTCTTTGAGTGGTAGACAAACAATATGATTTCAGAAGGAATCATGGAACAAACCTGGAAATTATCTACTTTTCTAATGTCATTGCTCAATGAATGCATGGTTATTACCAGATTCTGCTGATTTGTTCATAACTTTTACCTTGGTTGATCATTCCATTTCTTTATTAAACTATCTTCCATTAATTTAAAATGTCATAGTTCAATGTAGTTTTCTAGCTATCAAGCAGAAAAATAAAAACATTGAATAGTTTGGTTGGTTTAGTTCAATATAATCTGGTTCAGTTGAATTTTATCTAGAACCCTCATGGTTACAAATTAGGTGGACTCACCCAGAGGGCCTGTTTCAGACACAACCTGAAATACAATGAATAACTCATTATTACACTTTAGAACAAATAAGTTTTAATACTCAATGCCTATTTGTAACCTGCTCCTAAGAAGCAGATGAAGGCATCAAATCAATAATAACCCAGATGGAAAATCCTCCTTCTCTGTAGTCTTTGTCTGTGAATTCATGGAGATTTGAAGCAACTTCTATGACAAGAGTGGATGTTTCTGTGGCTGGAGTGAGTGGTATATAAATATATGGGTCTGCTTTGATTCACTGAAAACTCATTTCACTGAATTTCAAAACACGCACACCAAATCGCTGAAAGCTCAAATCACTGAAAACTCATTTCACTGAATCACATTTCACTGAATGTAAGTTCTGTTGGGCAGATAACATGTATATGCTCTTTTCCCCACTGTAGTGTGATCCTGAAGTTAGTATATATAGTTGTGGGGGCACAGCTCCCCACATTAGGGGTGAGGGGGGCACAGCCCCTCACCTACTTTTGGTTTTATATTGTTAGCTTTCAGTGAAATGAGATTCATAAATATAAAAGTGGGGGCTGTGCCCCACCAACTATATATGATATAGATATATATATATATATATATATATATATATATATATATATATATATATATATATATATATATATATATATATATATATATATATATATATATCATATATACTAACTCCAGGATCGCACTACAGTGGGGAAAAGGGCATATACATTTTATTTGCCCAACAGTACTTACATTCAGTGAAATATGATTCAATTAAATGAGTATTCAGTGATTTGAGCTTTCAGTGATTTTTTTTGAGGGTGAATTGAAATTCAGTGAAATGAGTTTTCAGTGAATCAAAGTAGACCTCATATATATATATATATATATATATATATATATATATATATATATATATATTTTTTTTTTTTTTTTTTTAGAAAGTTTATAAAGTTAAAGTTGATTCTGTCAGAGGTTGACTTAGCAGAATGCCCTGCTGTCTTTTATCATCAAAACTACTCTTAGTTGAGAGATGAGTTAACTGAATGGAAGAATGTTTTCTACTCTCTTTTGGAGTAGGGGATATGTTTGAGTTATGGTGAGTGGCACTGTATGCTAATGGCAAAACACTGGGAAATACCAGGGATAGTTTTAGAGTTGTGCATGTATGCTAGTACATAACAAATGAGAGTGAGTGTCTTGTGTAGTGATACTATAAGAAGAAGCTTTTTTTTTAATGTAAAGTCTACTGCTAACATTATGGGTATTGTCAGGATTAGGGTTAACACACATGAGACATATGGTGCAAGGAGAGTACAGCATGAAGATATTAAACTGCCATAAACTTAATTTCATCGGTCTATTGTTAAAGTGAAACAATGGAGAAATGAGCACACAGGCACAGTATGTGATGGCCATCATTAAAGACTTGCATCAACTGCAGATGTACAAAATGAAATAATGTCACATTATTATTATTATTATTATTATTATTATTATTATTATTATTATTATGTAGAATATGAATGGTCAAAGCATGCGTTCAAAAGATATTGAGTATGTGAAAACCTGTATGTATTGATTTGAACTCTGTACTATGAACTATTAAGTAAACTTTGAATAGTGGAAAAGTACTGAAAAGCAAGAGCCTGTCTGATAGCAGGAAATGTGCCTTATATGGAAGTATATCCGATTTTCTTTCTCTGCCTAAAGATGTAGTAATGTGAACTGCTTCAAGCTTATGGGCAAAACACTGATTGGTTAATTGTCTTTTGTACTATTTTAATTGGTCTAGTTTATATTTTTGTACTGTCAGCAATATCACCAGCATATAAGCTTATGCATTCCTTTGTTTGAGGAGTCTCCCTGGTACTTTCCAGTAGGCTTCAACACGTGTGTAATAAATACCACTGAAAGAGAGGAAGAAGTGTCTTGTCTTCATTTAAGGTAAAATGCAAACACAACAATTGGTGCCATTTACTTGGGTCTGAATTGACAATGGCTGTGGTAGTTGGGGATTGAATGAAGTACTGCTAGTAAAAGGGCCCATGACAGAATTTTCTGTTCTGGCAGTGTTTCTTTCATTTCCTATACTTATCTGCTTCCCAAATTTGGTATTGATAATTTTATAGAAATGTAATAATTCCTCTCATTCAGTTGTTTTGAGGTAAGTGGCATGTATTTTTTTTCTTTTCCCTCTGCTCTTGATTGTGCAGTATGAGAGTGGGATAAAATGAAACACTGGTGACATAAGAGTGAAAGGAGATATGAGAGTGGAGAAAACAATGTTTACAAAATGTCATAGCTACCTATGTAAAATACAGAATAGCTTATTGTGTGAAAATGGGAGTGAGTGTGGGAACCATAAAAGAGCCAGAAAGAGGTACACCAGCTGGTTATATGTTTTTTCGTGTGTCCCGGGAAAGTTGTATGTTTATAAGTCAGTGGTCGCCCTCACTGAGGACGATGGTAAACTTGCCTTTCCAGAGAATGGAAGTTTTAATAAAAATATTTTGCTAAATCTCCAAGGGAAATTAAGAAGTAAAGGGAGAAGAATACCAGGGTTGAGCTGGGCAGCATTTAATGATTGGATGACAGAGGCGAAAGAAAGAGAAAATGATTTGGTTATTAGTACTTTAAAGAATAATCAGCAGAAGTTAAAAGAGTAACTGAAATAATTACAATAAACTACTAGTAATTTAGATATAGTAAATGGTAAATGTTTGAAGGACCCACCCTTTAAGGGGCTTTATCCTGTGAAGGAATTAGCTAAATTACAGATAACTGAATCGTCGGACGACGATAATGCTTGGCTCCCCCCATCACCAACTGCACCACCGATTGCACCCCCGCAGTATCAGCCCCCCCCCCTCACTCAACAAGGAGCGGAAGGACAGCAGCCAGATTCCACCACTAAAGACCCCACCCCTAAAGAAAGAGAACGAGCAGTGGATAGTCACTCTAGTGACTCAGATCCAGACACAAGCGATAGAAAAAAGGGACCAAAAACTCATAGTAAGACTCATAAAGAAGCAAAACTGTAATGTATTTTAAAGCTAAACCCTATTATAAAGGTAACGGAAAACAATATTTACACCATCGAAGGCTTTTTGGTCAGTTCCCCGCTATAATTGACAGTGGGGACGGGTAATTTGGACAAGATAAATTTAATCCTGATTCAGGGTTGGTGTCATCAGACGATGACAGATTGTTACCTTTGAGGGAGTTACCTAACCCGGCACATGCTAGAAGTGCACAGGAACCACCGACCATTGTAGTATCTAAGGCATGGTCGGCGGTTGATATTCAAGCCATTACTAAATCGTTACCGCCTATTCGTACTAATCCAGCTAAATTCCAGCGTGTGCTGGCAGGACATATTTGTTTACAAAATCCTACGATAGAAGAAGTTAAGGCAGTTCTTCAGAACGCCATACTGGCTGATCTGATGAAATGGATTTGGGACCATGCCAGTGTCCCTACTCCGATTCTGAAACATGACTCACATGGAGATAATGGGTTTGAATCGGTTAGACAGAGTATAGTAGATGCTATCACAATAATAGTTCCACCCACACCCAACTGGTCCAAAATCAAGTCAGTTCTTCAAAAAGAAGACGAACCCATGGACAAGTATTTAAATCGTCTCACTGAAGCCTTTGAGGCTTATTCTGTGTACCCCAAACCCACTGAAGGGCCAGCACAAAGTGGATTGTCGGCTGCTTTTGTAGATGGGTTATGCCCACAAGTATGAGATAAGCTAAAAGAAGTGTGTTTAAACTGGCCTAGTCTTGGATTGCATGAATTAGTTACACAAGTGCAATACCTCTCTGACCACTCAGCACAGGAAAAAAAGAATTTACAAGAGAAATTGGTTAAGGCACAGATTCAGATGTGTACTGCCTTCGGGCAGTGTGGACAGGGAGGACGTGGATGGGGAAGAGGGAGAAGTGGACGCCAAGGGGCTGGAAACCATAATAGACAAAACTGGCAGGATGATCGATCAGCCACACCCCAAAATCAAACAGAGTGTTTTAATTGTGGCCAAGTAGGCCACTGGATAAATGAATGCCCATATCTGGTTGAACAACCTGCCCCACCCATTGATACGTCACCTCAGTGGAATTCTAATTGGACTCCAGTCAATCGGCAGTCATCACAATGAAGATTCCCTGAGCAAGGACAACAGCAGTTGTGCCCTTTCATACCTGTGGATCAAGATGGACCACATGTTATGTTACTTGTCAAAAATAAACCGTACCCCTTCTTGATTGATACTGGAGCATCCAAATCTATGTTAGCCGGTGAAGCAGCAATAAATGTCCCCCTCTCCAATAAAGTAACCAGAGGGGTAGGTGTCTCTGGCATTGCTATTGAATATTCTGAAACCATTCCAGTCCCAGTGACTCTGGGACCTTTGCAAGACAATCATGCATTTTTAGTAGGACCCTCAGTACCTTTAAATTTATTGGGAAGTGATTTGCTCTGTAAGATGGGAGCAACTATCTTCTGTACCACTGAAGGAGTATATTTACAAGTACCTTCAGACAAACAAGATAGTATTTTGGCTACTTTAGATGAAAACGTCACTCTGCAAACAATGTGTATGCAGTCTGACCTCGATAAGAATAAACATTTAACCTCATTACCCTCTCACCTATGGACCACTCATGATAATGATGTTGGGTTTCTAATTTCAGCCACTCCTGTTAAAATAACCTTAAAACCTGGAGCAAAGTTATCTCAGGTACCACAGTACCCTTTGACAGTAGAGGCCACATCTGGTATTGCCCCCGTCATTTCTGCCCTGGTGCAACAAGGAATTATAGTACCTGCAACAAGTCCATGTAATACCCCAATTCTACTTGTAAAGAAACCTGGTAAACAAGCTTACAGATTTGTGCAAGACTTGCGAGAAGTCAGTAAAGCTGTCTTGCCTGTTTTCTCAATTGTACCAAACCCAGCTACGATTTTAAGCTGTATCCCACCTACAGCACTTTGTTTTACAGTTATAGATATTTCATCAGCTTTCTTCTCTATCCCAGTACATGCAGATAGTCAGTATTTGTTTGCATTCACTTATAAGGGTCAGCAGTACCCTTGGACCCAACTACCTCAAGGGTATGTAGAATCTCCAACCTTGTTTTCCAGAGAAATGCATAGACAACTGCAGAATTTACAATTACCACCACATTCAGTATTGGTTCAGTATGTAGATGATATTCTTCTTGCTTCACAAGATACCCAGTCTTGTATAGAGGACTCACTTTTGTTTTAAGATTTTTAGCCGAACGAGGTTTTAAGGTAAATAAATCTAAATTGCAGTTTGCGCAACAAAACGTACAATACCTGGGACATATCATTTCCACAGGTTCATGTCAAATACTTCCAAGCAGAATCACCTCAATTCAGACTCCTCCCTGCCCTGTAACTCAGAGACAACTCAGGGGATTCCTCGGCCTATCAGGTTATTGTAAACAGTGGGTGCCCAATTTTTCAGAAATGTTGGCCCCTCTGTTACAGCTTTTAAAAAAGGAGGTCGCAGACCCCCTACCTTGGTCCCCTGAACATGAAACTGCCTTTCAGCCTATTAAAATGACATTGATTAACCCATCTGCCCTGGGGCTCCCAGATTACTCTTAACCCTTTGTTTTCTTCTTTTGCAAAAGAAATAAAACTGCCCTGGGCCTGCTGGCACAAGTGCGCACAGGAGGCTATCGACCTATAGCATATTACAGTACTCAGTTAGACCCTGTTGCTTCTGGCTACCCATCCTGTTTATGTGCAGTAGCAGCCGCTGCTGTTTTGATAGATATGGCAGCACCATTGACATTAGGGCATGACACTATATTAGCAGTACCTCATGCGGTACACGCATTACTTTTAAAAACAAAGACTCAATATCTTTTTAATGCTCGCCTCACTAAATATGAATTCAGTTTATTAAGTAATCCTGCTATTCAAATTACACGTTGCCCACCACTAAACCCTGCTTCATTAAGTGCAACTAGTGGCGAGGGTGAACCACATGACTGCGTGCTTGTAGTTAACACTGTTCTGTCTCCTAGATTAGATTTGCAAGATGTTCCTTTGCTTAATCCTGATTTAGTTCTTTTTGTGGATGGATCCTGTTTACGAAATAATTTTGGTGAACTTCAGGCTGCATGGTCAGTCTGCTTGCCATCTCAGGCTTTGCAAACTGGACAATTACCGTCTGGCACTTCCACACAAGCCGCGGAATTAGTGGCACTTTTGCATGCATGTAAAATGGCCAAAGACAAATCTGTTACTATTTATACAGACTCACGTTATGCCCATGGTGTTGTTCATTATTTTGGTACCCTATGGAAGGAAAGGGGGGTTTTGACATCCTCTGGGGCACCAATAAAAAATTGCCTGTATATTGATCACCTCTTGCAGGACTTATTATTACCTTCCAAAATTGCTGTTGTCAAGTGTGCAGCTCACCAGTCTAATGACTCCCTAGTAGCTAAGGGAAATAATTTAGCTGACTGGGCTGCCAAGCAGGCTGCTCTTTCGAATACTGTTCAGGGAATATTTCTGCAGCCTATTGTACAAACACTTAATTTTGACACTACTGTATTGAAAGCTTTACAAACTGAAGCATCGGAATCAGAAAGAAAAACATGGCTGGCCCATAACTGTTTTCAATGCTCTGATTCAATTTGGCAGCACCTGGATGGAAGATTAATTTGCCCCACATCCATGTTAAATTCTCTTATAAAAGCGTACCATTTGCCAGCTCATGTCGGGGTACAAGCATTGATTAAACAAATCCAGAAGGATTGGTTTGCCCCAGGACTTTCTGCTTCTGTGCAACATTTTTTGAGCATGTGCTCCATTTGTTTACAGCACAACATTTCAAAGGGCACTCTGGCTCCCACTCAACCTGTGCCAAAACTAATGGGATCATTTTGTGCCTTACAATGGGACTTTATTGAACTTCCACCCTGTGCTCATTTTAGATATGTTTTGACTATTGTTGATATTTTTTCTGGATGGTTAGAAGCCTACCTATGTGCTAAGAATGATGCTATTTCAGTTGCAAAAAACGTGTTATGAATTGATACCTCGCTTTGGTGTTCCTTGTCAAATATATTCTGACCGAGGGACACATTTTACTGCTACGTTAGTTGATTCATTGTGTACAATGTTAGGCATTACTTTGAAATTTCATTGTCCATACAGACCACAGGCATCTGGTATTATTGAACGTATAAATCAGACTTTGAAAACCAGACTTGCTAAAGTCACTTCAGAAACAGGCCTAACTTGGGTACAGGCCTTACCACTAGCTTTACTTTCTATGTGGTCACAACCGCATCCTACTAAGGGTCTTTCTCCACATGAAATCCTCAAGGGTCGCCCTTTGCGTATGCCCATGACACCACCACCACCTTTTTCTGAATATGATGCATTTGATAATGATGTTCTTTTGTATTGCAAATCTTTTGTTTCTTTCTTACAGTTTCACCACCGACAAGTAGCAGTTGCTCAACATCTTCCTGATCCTTTTCTAGCATCTGCTTTGCAACCAGGGGATTGGGTCTATGTTAAATCCTTCTCTAGAAAAACAGTGCTCCAGCCACGCTGGAAGGGGCCCTTCCTGCTTCTTCTAACTACATCATCTGCTGTGCGACTGCATGGATCTACAACTTGGATCCACATTTCACACGTCAAAAAAGTTGTGCTGTCTGAAGATCAACAGCCTTTACCTTTTTCAACTCCAGATTCTCCTCCCATTGCTACACATACTCACAGTAGAACTGTTCCAGTACCTGACAATGCCTAATATTTACCCTTTTGGAAAACTCCAAACTTCTGAAACTACACAGTCTCAACCACCATTTCCACACAAATACTGGACAATCATTTTGGTGGTCATTCTTGTTGTACTGTTATTTTTGCTGTGGCCATTTTTATTTCCTGCTCCATCGATGCATTACACCAAATGAGCCATTTGGCACCTACCTTTCAATACCTATCAAGCCATCAAATATGTTTATGCTTCTACATTCAACGTCTCTAACTGCTGGATCTGCACTTCTATTCCCTCCGTACATGGGGGATTGCCATTGGCTGCAATTCCACTAAGTATCATTGATACATGGACTAGTCTACTTGACAACACTGCCAACATTATATCCAGTAAATCTATTGCATTACAACTTTCTCTCCGCCGGAATGGCACTCTGTGTTTCCGACAGAATTACTCAAGTCAACATCACTGGACTCAAAAAATGGGACAAAGTATCTGCAATATGACAATTGAATACCAGTGCAATTATACAGAAGGAAAATGGTTAGCCTCGGGCTGTCGAGTTTCATTTGATGCCATTCAGACGATATTGAGAAATGCCTCATTATTTGGTTCTCATAATATCATATTTCTTCCCATATCCCATGGCATAACCACGGGCAGTGACCATTCTTCAAATGTTACCACCCTGGTACAAGACTGTAATTTTATATGCGGAAGAAGGGCCTATAAGTGGCTACTGGAAAATTGGTCTGCTAGCTGTTTCTTAGGTTATCTAGTCACAGCCATCCGACATATATCTGCCTTACCCCAAGGGAAAATTCAGAACGTGCGAGAAGTTAAAAAGCCTACCAATCCATTAGGCCAAATTGATGCATCATGGATTTATCATCATGACTTAGCTCATGCTAGCACCAAAGGACTATCTCATATGGACTTGGGTGATGATGTCATATCATGGGCTGGTATAATCCCAGCATACAGAGCAGCAAAAGCAATCTGGGAACTGAGAAAACTGTCTAAATTGCTTGAAGTATTAACCAATGCCACATTTTCTGCCTTAGAACTAGTGACTGATGAACTGACTACCATGACAGCTGTAGTCCTCCAAAACCGTATGGCTCTCGATTTCACCCTAGCGGCGAAAGGCGGAACTTGTGTTTTAATCCAAGAGGAGTGCTGTACATTTATTCCTGACAATCAGCACAAAATAGAAAGTCATCTTGAACTCATTCAGAGAGTCTCCGACCTCTCTAAGGCCAAGGAGGCCGATAACTCAACGTGGGCATGGCTAACCAACTTGTTCTCAGGTTGGGGAAGTTGACTTTTAAAGTTAATCCTATTAATCGCAGTATTAGCTGTTATTGCTTTTCTTGTTGAGTTTTTAATCAAAGCATTGATTTTGAAATTAATGTCTTTCAAGACTACTAAAAAGGTGCCAAAGCTTTATATGCCTATAGTTATGAATGATGAAATAAAAATATGTGACAATGTTGAAGGAACTAGCCACATGGTTATGTTAGACATAGGGCAACTGTATGATAGACTAAATGGTGATGCTTAAACAGCATCAAATGGGGGATTATAGAATATGAATGGTCAAAGCATGTGTTCAAAGGAGATTGAGTATGTGAAAACCTGTATGTATTGATTTGAACTCTGTACTATGAACTATTAAGTAAACTGTGAATAGTGGAAATGTACTGAAAAACAAGAGCTGTCTGATAGCAGGAAATGTGCCTTATATGTAAGTATATCCGATTTTCTTTCTCTGCCTAGAGATGTAGTAATATGAACTGCTTAAAGCTTACTGGTAAACCACTGACTGGTTAATTGTCTTTTGTACTATTTTAATTGGTCTATTTTATATTTTTGTACTGTCAGCAATATCACCAGCATATAAGCTTATGCATTCCTTTGTTTGGGGAGTATCCCTGGTACTTTCCAGTAGGCTGCCACATGTGTGTAATAAATACCACTGAAAGAGAGGAAGAAGTGTCTTGTCTTCATTTAAGGTAAAATGCAAACACAACAATTATTATTATTATTGTGCATGGGGTGCGGTAATTATACTCTGATATCCGGAATAAAAATCAGGTAAGTGCTACTATAGCAGGAGACCTGATGTTAACAAATGTTAAGCACCACCAATTTAACTTGTTAAGGTCAGAAAAAAACAAATTTGTTTCTGCCTGCTCTCTATACTGATAATATATCCCATACTCTCATAAACCTAGAAAGTAGCTAGAATAACAGGATGGGTGTTCATCAGTATTCTCTGAAGGATGCAAAGTCTGAAACTGAAATTAATAGTATTATTTAGTGACTTCAATCCTCAGTGATTTGTTCAAAAAACATTTTATGAAGAACCAACCAAACATATAAGGCAAAGTTCTTGACAGTCTGTGAAAATCTGAACATTTGATCGGCATGGCAAGGTGAATATAAACAAAAGGGACTGTGCTACACTGTGATCCTGACAGCACTTGCTAAGTGCTTTATGGTTTTGAAAGCCAGAAAACTTGCAACTAGTAGTACATGGAGCATAAAAAGATGCATATACTACAAAGAAATAGGATCAGGCCCCTGATTAGAACTTTTAATTATGTGTTCTAAACATGGATGCCAAGATTAACCACACAAGCATAGCTCTCAAGGTGAATTTAATGGCATCTATGTTACAAGCACATAATGAGCAGGTTATGATTGGTGACATAATCATAATTCGCTGTATTATAGGTTCCTAAGTAAATGCTAGGCAATCAGTCTGCAGAATGTTACACATTTAGCCAATATCCTGACAGTGACTCTAGACTCAAACCCTTAACCATTATGCCATCCCCACCCCCCATTCCCAATGGGATAGCATTAATTAAAAAACTGTCAGAACGTTTCTTTTTTATATAATACTCTAATAAAAATAAAACAGTTTTATGCATATTTTACTATTTCTTACCTGTAGCATTTTGTGAAAAAATACCTTGCAGAGACAGCAAACACAAACTAAGCAGTAGACTTACTAAATACACATATATATATATATATATATATATATATATAAATATATATATATATATATATATATATATATATATATATATATATATATATATATATATGGCTCCACTTTCTGAATCTTGAAATACTTACATTTCGAATTTTAGTATCTCAAGACCAAAATACCTAACTTCCAGAAACACGAAAACTCACAACACTGATGTGCACAATATCGATAAAAACAGAATAAAAGTAAAAATCCACCCCTCTCCAGACATAAAAATAAAAAAACACTAAGAAACTCATAACAAATTATACTGCCATACATTTTTGCAGTGGGGAAAGCTCCCCTGTCCTCCCCATGTGTGAGGCTGCACCCACACACCCCTGCACACACCTTGAGGTCGCACTAAAATGAAAAAAACAACAAACCTACTTTTACATGCCCTACACTCCTATTGCACACTGTCATACCTGCACACACTAGTAACACACACTGCACATGTACAAAAATCACCAACACTAACACACACACACACACACACACACACACACACACACACACACACACACACACACACACACACACACACACACACCTACTCCAACCTACTCCTAACACATCGCAAAAAATTACAAAATAACACATTTCTACCCAAAACCCTTACACAATAACAGCCTACCTGAATCTCTACACATAACCACACATTAGCTGTAATGTCTAAATCCAAGATCACACTGCACTTTAAAGAGACAGCAAACCATAAAAAACATACCGTACCGCAACTATCATAGGTTCAGTAAACTACAGTTCATCAAAATGCAGTGTTGAATAACTGCACTTTCAGTATTCTGGTCTTGAGATACTGAAATTCAAAATTTCAGTTTTTCAAGATTTAGAAGTGGACCCAAAAATATATATATATGGGTCTACCTGACAAGGTCAACAAGCCACAACATCGACAACCAGTTTACCGACACCACATAACCGACAGTTCACAAACACGAAACCTCACATGCCCGACAACGAAATCACTGACACCACATAACCGACAGTTCACAAACACGAAACCTCACATGCCCAACACACCATAATAACGACAATCAACAAACAAAACAAATCCCCTGTCCAAAAAGCACACACACAACACAAGCACACCAAAATCCTTACAAACCCACACTAAACCTCACATACACAACTATCTACAACCTTAACCCAAACCCTAACCCTAAGGTCCGTCACTATCGTACACTTACCTAACCCGCGCCCTAACCCTAACTCACTTAACCCGCCCCTAACCCAAAGACTATCACTACCGCACACTTACCTAACCCGTGCCCTAACCCTAACTCACTTAACCCACCCCTAACCCAAAGACTATCACTACCGCACACTTACCTAACCCGCGCCCTAACTCTAACTCACTTAACCCACCCCTATCCCTACAGACCGTCAATATCGCACACTTACCTTACTCACACCCTAACGTCCGTCACTACCGCATACTTACACAGCCTTTTCCCATGTCGGTGTTCTCAGCGTCAGTGCTTTCATCCATCGGTCTGCTCAGTTGTCGATCTTCTGGCATCGGTGTTCTCGGTGTTGGCGTTCTGAGCTGCCGACGTTGTCAGGTAGACCCATATATATATATATATATATATATATATATATATATATATATATATACATATATATGTGTGTGTATATATATATATATATAAATATATATATATATATATACTGATTTTATTCTTTTGATTGAAATGCTCAAAAGCCAACATCTGTTTGATGGACAGAAACAGATGGCTGACAGATGTGTGAAATTGTCAGTCACAGGGGAAGGAGAATATGCCCTTTCCCCAGGAATTGTGTGATCTTGGAGTTAAAATATATAACTAGAAGGAAGTGTAGGGGATGCTCATATAAGGAGTGCAAGAGATGCTTGTCCTCCACAAAAACACTTGCTTACTTGCTTTTTATTTTATATGTTCCTCATAGCATGCACAGTTAGCTATCATCATTGTGTTGTTAATGTTAGTTCATTGAATTTTGTCCATCGATATTATACTATTTTTTTAAATAAATATAAAATAAAAAAAATAAATACAATTTTACATTCCATAATAACAATATATCATTTTTGGTCATGGGTGATTTAGTGCTGAAACAGCTTGTCATCAAATTTGGGTAGCTGTCTATTTGGTTAGGGGATGATATAACGCTATACAGAAACATGCATTAGAGAAGTAATGAGTTCACAACCTTTTCCTTATTTGCCTTCCTCTAGCTAGAGACTATATAATAGCTGGAGGTGAGGATTATCAAACTAACAGTTTCAAAAATGTGTGATATTTCTGTTGATTTTATACTTTGCATGTTATCTAGTCTTTTAAACAAGATTTATCATTATTTTTAAAAGTGAGGCATGGAGGGTGAAATAGTTCAGTTTCAGGCAAGTTTAAGAGACAGCTGTAACTCTCTTTGTGTACGGCACTGCCCAGGCCTCACTCTTTTTTTCTAATGCTTCCTAAACTGATGTGGCCTATACTGAGACTATGATTGGAGCTTTTAGATGTCAGAAACTGCAAAGGTATAATTTGCATCTATTCATGCTGTAGTCAACTTTTTTTGTTAGTTGACTGCACTATTTAGATGTGTGCTCCACTTTGGTTGCAGTTCTACCATGAAATAATATATATATATATATATATATATATATATATATATATATAAGTAAGGGGGTGTGAGGCATGAAGCTCTGTATGCAATTTTTTTCTTCTCTGGTCTTAGCTGCAATTGGTGATATCCAGGTTTTTTCAAATATAATTTTACTGAATTGTTTGGCACCATCCAGTTCCAGGATGTGTGTGTGTGTGTGTGTGTGTGTGTGTGTGTGTGTGTGTGTGTGTGTGTGTGTGTGTGTGTGTGTGTGTGTGTGTGTGTGTGTGTTTCAAAGAACAGAGAAAAGTGTGAATCAATTCCTTCATTATTTTACACTTCTGCCTGAAATAGGGAGCAGATTTCAGACAACAGTGGAAGTATAAACTGAATACTTTGTTATTTAGTATTTTAACTGTCCGTGATAGCAGGTAAATCTCAGATGACCAAGAATGTATACTTCACTAAGTATCAGTGGTATCTTGCATTGTGCATGGAGGGAGTTGTTGTCTGTGATGATTTCATTTTCATTGTACTGTGTACTTAATGGTTAGTGTTTTCATTGGGTTATGTTTAATGTTATGGGCTTTATTACCCTTTTTCTTTCTGTAATGAGCCACACCACAGCCCCACATATCAAAATTCATCTTTTGCTTTGGTTCAAAATATTTTCTCTCTTCTAATACTTTTCAGTAAGCATCTATTCCTTTTTATTATGTTTTCACACATTTGACCTTTTTCATTTGCCACATCTAACAAGTGAGTCTTGCCCCTGCTGTTTTATTTAAAACAATTATACAGTCATGAAAATCATTACCCAGCCAGACAATACTGGACCATAGCAATGATCATCTACATACGTATCTAAATAGTGGTAATCTTGGTATTAACAAAAAACATTTTATAAACATCTTTTGATCAGTATTTTTCTATCTGAGTTGTCTTTTCCCTAAATAGCTATTTATATATAGCCAGTGATGAAAAGAAAGAAGAACCTACATTAGAAGAAGTAAGAATAACATTAAGGAAAATTAAGTCAGGGAAAACAGCAGGCTCAGATGATGTCATGCTAGTAACTTAGGGGAGAGATGACTCTGGGGGGAGGGGTAGTCATAGCAGTATGAGAGAAAGGCATATCTCAGATGAATGCAGAATAAGAATACTAGTACCACTGTACAAGCACAAAGGAGAGCAAGTGCAGGTGGTACAGAGGTATCAGACTTGTCAAATTACATGAAAGTGCTGAACAGGGTGATTGATAAATGAATACACAGAATGGTAGAAGGTAATATGGGAGATAACACTGTGGATTTAGATCAGGATTCATGACAGCCATCTCTATATTTTCAGTGAGTCAGATAGTGAAGAAGAAACTAGAGATGAGGACAGGGTCCAAATGAACATTCCTAGACTTGGAGAAAGCATTATAATATGGTTTCAGCAAGGAAACATTGTCAGAATTAGTGCAGGCTATCCCCAAGGTTACCACGGTCTCAGACCAAAGGCCAAAATGAGTGTAGTATCATATCCTTTGGTAAACATGACTGCCCTTGCCCCTACCACATTAATGGGAACTCCCTCAAAGCAGACTCAGTTATCAGGGGACTGAGCACATTTGTTTACATTGACCATGTAGACACAATTGTTTGTAAATCCTTCAGTTTCTCCTAGATGATTACTACGGGTATTTCCTCCTGGTCCAAGGATGTTACCATACCTCTTTACTTCTCCATATTAGGTCCATAATTGAATACTGTGCTCCTTGTGATATTTACCTGTCCAGATAAATGATCCAACATGAAAGACACAGATTCTTCACAATGAAAACCAAGGGCTTGTGTTCTATTACCTATGCAGAATGCCTTAGAGCATCTTTACTGCTTGGTCCCAGGACCATTATCACTATCTCATAAACTGATTTTCAGTGCTCATCATTTGAAGGTTACCTTAGTGGCTAGGGATTGTTCTTTACAACTTACTGGTCTACTGTTGGCTCCTGTTGTCCATCGGGGTGGCTTGTGGCACTGGCTGTTGGGCTGCAGCCCCACCAATAAAAAAAATAGAAAAAAAGACAATGTTTTGTAGTTATTTTTTTTTCTTTTTTTCAAGGAAATAAACTTTACTACTACAGTTACCAGTCTCAGAATTCATGAAAAAAAATTTGGGACCTTCAAAGATATCTTAAGGGAAAAATATTGCTCATTCCACTTGCTGAACTGTTTTCAAATCTGGGAATAAGGCAATGATGCCTTATCACAGATCTTACTGACTTGTGCAGAAACTCCACAAGAAAAAGGCTCATCAGATTGCTGCATGTAGCAGAGAAGAGCTATTTCAATGGGACCAGGCTGCCTCAGGTGACTAGCTCAGACTGAGGCAGCCTGAGACTAGCAATGAAAGAAGTAACATAGTGTATAAAATGCAGGCACAGTAGCAAGTTTTTTTTTCTACTCCTGCATGTGCATGTTATCTACTTAGTAAAAAGGTAAGTATTTTAACTGTATGTGTGTACGTCTGCATGTATGCTTGAGGGAGGAGCATAAATGCTCTGACGCGACCTTGATTTTTGCAGAATGTGTCTGATTTGACTCATATATTGATCTGTTCCTAGCAAATGTGGTTTTATGGCAAATCAGTGAGAACTGCAGTCTTGCATTTTGGACTTAGAAACCTTCAGAAAAAGCATGCTAATGCAGCCTGCTGCATGACTCTAAAAATGAAAGCAATAGTGGAATGTGTAGAAATACATGTGTGGACATGTGCTAATTATGTAGTAACTAAAAAGTAAGTATTTTAATTGTTTGTGTGTGTGTGTGTGTGTGTGTGTGTGTGTGTGTGTGTGTGTGTGTGTGTGTGTGTGTGTGTGTGTCTGTGTGTGTGTGTGTGTGTGTGTGTGTGTGTGTGTGTGTGTGTGTGTACATACCTGTGTTGGAAGCATGAATGACCTGTCCCTTATTTTTGAAGAGTATGTCTGATGTTAACTCATAATTTGGTCTGTTCCTTGCAAAGCTTGTGTTTTCATGGCAAATCGGTGAGAACTGCAGTCACTAACTAAAGACAGATATTTGAGTTTCAAACTTGGTAGCCTTCAGAAAAAGCATGTTAATTCAACCTGCTATCCAGGCCACTTTAAATACATAAAAATATCTATCCCTGACTTTGGTCCTTCGTTACACGTTATTTTTCAGCTTTCTCCTTGATTTTAAAACTAGAGGTATTGCAGTATGTCAAAGGAAAAATATACTTTAAAAATGATCAAAACACTGTAGGTTCAGGTTAAGGCACTTTAATCTTGCAGCAAGGAGACAAAAACGTGCTAATACAGAGTTTGTCTAACCAGAAACAGGAAATGCATTCATTTTTATAGGTTATCAAATTAATCCTGTCCTACCATGCTGACATAACAAATTACCACCTTTTGGTCATTATCTGCTGACCATCTTTCCCATGATTTTCTGCTGATTTAAACAATTTTTATGTGAAACATCCTGAGGAAAACAACATGGCCTTGGTTACTTTCAGTTAAATACTTGTTATATTACATTCAAGATACTATAGCTAAATCGAACACAATGCTAGCAGTTCATTTCTCTAAAAAGCATTTGTCTAACTTATCTCTAACTACTGCAGCTGCAGAGGTTTCCATCCTCTGAACAAAGCTGTCTGTCTGAAATCATTACATTTATTCAATGGTATATTGTCTGTTCATATGCTTCTGACCTAGCAGATTAACACCTGTTTTTCAAGTACATTTCCACAAGGCATAAACAAGAATATTGCTGTGCTAGCAGTTACTAGGTCAGAGGGAAACTTGCAAGTTTCAGTAAGCATGCTGCAGTTTCAATAAGGATTATTTTCGACCTCATATGAAACTCAATTTATAGAAATCACAGTGCATAAGAAATAGAATGAAAAGCATATTAAAAACACTTGATTATTAATTTGTTATTAAGCAAGCACATATTAATACATATTTTTATAACATCTCCCTCCTGTTAATACTTTTTATTCTATTTTCAAAAAAGGATAAACAGTTTACTTCTTTTCCTAACCTCTTCCATTTAAGATTTGCAGTTAAGAAAGTCATTTAGTTTAAACTTTTATGAAAGCATCTCACATTCTAGGAGCTCTTCAAATTCAGTACTTTGATACATAGTTTCAGATACGGATATATCTATGAATTCCTTAATTAATTTCTCCATGCAGGGGATTCCACAACAAATACAAGCTCCTATTAGGAATAAATCTACCCCAATAGAAATCAGTATGTTCATAAAGATGAAACCCCACCCCCCAAAGGCATTCTGAAAAAACTCTGTAAGAGGGTTTGGGCCTGGTTTGGTCATGGCCGACACTTGCTGAATCACCTCGAGATGATCGTTGATCTCATGCTGATGGTCAGGAATAAACACACAGCATTCTTGTTTGATTAAAGCGCAAGTCCCACCTCTCGCCACTAGGGTGAAGTCAAGAGCCATTCGGTTTTGAAGCACTACAGTTCTCATGGCATTCAGTTCATCAGTTATCAGTTCAAGGGCAGAAAAAGTTGCATTACTCATTATTTTGAGAAGTTTAGACAGTTCCCATATTGATTTAACTCCGCCATACATGGATGATATACCTGCCCAGGATATAACAGCATCACTCAAGTCCATGTGCACAAGTTTGGTTCCCACATTACGATGGTTTTTCCACCCTGCTTCGATTCATCCCACTGGATTCTCTGGTTTCTTAACAGTCTGTTTGGTTACGTCTCGAGTATTTCGAATACTCCCTTGAGGCAAGGCTGCAGTGTGTCGGATGGCCGGAACCAGGTATCCCAAAAAACAACTGCCAGACCAATTCTCAGGTAACCATTTATATGCCTTTTTCCCACATACAAAATAACAGTCCTCTACCTTTGTCATTACTTTGTTACGAAAAGACTGCCCTGCATGAAACATTTTCTTATCTATCACTGATAACTGTTTGAAAAGTACAGGATTGTGCTGTACCTGATCAAGAGTTTTATGCATAGATTTTAAAAATGAATCATAATCTGTACTACAAGATCCACTCAAATCATTTGATTTTCTATAACATTTGTACTGTACAGTAACATTACATTTACTCCACCCAACTTGGATGGAGTCGTTTTTATAAAAACATGCAATTCCTTTTTGTGTCAGAGGCAAATACAGTGCTACTTTATCTTGTGCTTTAATAGCAACTGTGTCAAAAAACAGATTTTTCCCAGGTCTCATTGACCCCTAGGGGGATAGCAGTCATTAACAAACCCCCGTATGCTGTTGGTATGGCCGTACAGACCCAGCAGTTCGAAACATTGAAAGTCTCTGCATATACACGTGTAATTGCCTGATAAGTGTTAAAGTTCGGATGCCAGTCTATGTTTGGTTCATTACGTCTAATCAGTTCAACCTTTGTGGCAGGAAAAAAGTATGGCCACAGCAAAAAGAACAATGTGATCAATATTGCAACAAAAACAATCATACAAGTGTTCTGAAATTGTTCAGTGTCTCTACTCACTCTGTATCTGGCCATTTTGTTCTTGTTGTGCAGCAGTAATAAGGTTTTTGTCCAGTTCAAAGTTTTTAACCAGTTTACAGTGTGTCAAATGGATCCAAGAAGCTCATTCCACGATTTTGATTGCGGTGGTTGTCGACAGCAGTACCTGGTATGGACCTTCCCACTTTGGAGAGCTCCAGTTCTTCCGCTTCATAATCTTCACCCAGACCCAAGTGCCTGGGGCTACTGGCGCTTCTGATTTCGGTTGCTCTTTATCTGAAACAGAATTTAACTGCAAAAGTTTGTTATTCAAAAATCTCCTCATATAACCTGCAAGTGAACTGTCAGCCTCCTGCTCTGTAGACATGAGAGGTTTCCACTGAGGTGTATAGTATGCCCTCCCAAACAAAGTTTCAAAAGGAGTTAATCCCTTTACATTTGGAACAGTTCTCATACTCAACAGTGCTAAAGGCAAACAGTGCACCCAATTTTTCTGTGTTTCTTCTATCAATTTCCTAAGCCTATTCTTCAGTACCCCATTGTGCCGCTCTACTAGTCCTGCAGATTGGGGGTGATACGCACAGTGATTCTTTAATGATATTCCGAAGTAATGACTAAGTTGCTGAATTGTTTGGTTCATGAAATGTGTCCTGTTATCACTATAAATCTTTTCAGGTATCCCAAATCTGGGTATAATTTCTTTAACAAGGACCTTTGCAACCGTAGCTGCATCTGGGTTTTTAGTTGGAAATGCTTCTACCCATTTGGAAAACATGTCTATAATAACTAAGCAGTATTTATTATTCTCACATTTATTCAATTCTATGAAGTCCATACAAATGGTATGGAACGGATATGGTGGTGTTGGAAAATTCCCTCGCTTAGGCTTCAATGCCCCTTGTGCATGATGCTTGTTATAAACATGGCATACTGCACAAAATTTTTTTGTATAGTTTGTAAACCCATAAGTTGCAAACACTCGATTCACTAGCTGTACCATCCCCCCTGTTGAGACATGGCTCTGCCCATGGCTCAACAATGCTGCATATCTAAATAAATTAGATGGCAAAATTGGTTTCTTTTCCTTGGAGATGTACAGTCCCTTTTCGAGGATTGCTCCTCATTTTATCCACTTTTGTTTCTCAAGATTTAAGTGTCTGCATTGTTTTTAACATCTCTAAATCTAAAGTCTCTGAGGGTTGTAATTCCTCGCTCAAAAGAAAAGTTTCTGTGGCTGAAGCTGCCTGCTTTGCAGCTGTATCAGCCCTTGCATTACCTTTTGAAATTCCATCCTGCTGTTTTGTATGAGCTACGCATTTGCAAATAGCTACTTTCTTAGGTAACTGAATTGAATCTAACAAGGCTAAAATAAGTTGCATATGATTAATCGGTTTACCAGTAGATGTTATCATTCCTCTATTTTTCCACTGTTGTGCAAAAACATGTACAGTAGTAAAAGCATACTGACTGTCAGTATAAATGTTCACTTTCTTACCTTTTGCTAAGGTACATGCCCTTGTCAGGGCAATCAATTCTTCTGCTTGTGCAGATAAGTTGTGTGGCAAAGATTTTGCTTCTAAAGTTTCAGTATCAGAAACGACTGCATACCCCACTAGGTTCTGTCCTGTAGGACCCCCTCCTGCACGAGCCATCCACATAGCATGTCACCTCGGCATCATCCAAGGGAACATCCGTAAGGCCTTGTCTAGGTAGTGTCTTTTGCTCAATCTCCTGCAGGCAGCAGTGCAGTTTGCCATCTACAGGGGTTGGAAGCAAAGTTGATGGATTCAAAGTTGTACATCGTTCAATTGTCATATGAGGTTGGCCCAACAGAATGGTCATACAGGAAAGATGTCTAGCTGGAGAAAGATATGCTACTTTTTCTCGCAGTAAAATGATTGTGACTGCATGAGGCACTCTCAATGTGAGAGGGTGGAACAATACTACTGAGGCTGAAGCCTGCACTGCCATTGCAGCTGCAACTACTGCTTGTACACAGTGGGGCAAAGACCGCATCACTGGCTCTAACTGTGATGAATAGTAAGCTATGGGGCATTGTTTGTCCCCATGTTGCTGTGTCAACACTGATGTCATATAACCTTGCTTGCAATCTACAGTTTGAATAAACTGCTTGTTATAGTTTGGTAATCCTAAAACTAAGGATGATGCTATCAATTGTTTTAGCTTACAGAAAGCTGCTTCTGCTTCAGGTGTCCATTGTAATAAATCCTGTGCAGCCATCGATTTTTTAAATATTAAATCGGCCAGTGGAGCAGATTCCAAAGCATAGTTTGGTATCCAACTCCGACAAAAATTAGTAGTTCCCAGGAAGGACATAATTTCCTTCTTGGTAGTTGGTCTAGGTGCTTGTAAAATTGCTGTTTTTCTGTTTTCATCTAATATTCTACCTTCTTTGGATATTACATATCCTAAATATTTAACTTGTTTTCTCCAAAGCTGTAACTTGTCTTTGTTTACTTTGTGACCTTGAGTAGCTAAAAATTGTAACAAAGCTATTGTGTCTTCTTTGCATTCTTGCTGGGTGGGGGCTGCCAGCAGAATGTCGTCTACATAAAGTAGAATCTGACTACCTTTCGGTGGGATAAATCCCGCCAGGTTGCTTGCCATTTCTTGTGCAAATATCATTGGGCTTTCACAATACCCCTGTGGTAATCTGGTATATGTATACCGCTTTCCCTGAAATGTGAATGCAAACCAATATTGGCTGTCAGGGTGTATCGGTATCGAGAAAAATGCATTACGTATGTCTACCACTGAAAAATATTTCTGTTCTGGCTTTAAATCATTCAGTAAGGTATGCGGATCCGGCACCGTTGGTGCTCTAGGTATAACTGCATTGTTTACTGCTTGTAAGTCTTGGACCATACGCCATTCCCCGTTTGCTTTCTTGACAGGAAATAAGGGTGTGTTACATGGTGAATCAGGGGATTCTATTAAGACTCCTTCCTTGAGTAAGGCTGCTACGATAGGTTTGATTCTTACCTCTGCATCCTTTCTCAAGGGATACTGTCTTTTCTGTGGTCTAAAAGCTGGCTTTGGCGTTATGGTAACTGGTCCTGCTGTTCGTATTAATCCTACATCTGATTTCCCTGCAGACCAGAGAATGTCTGGTATGTCCCGCAAGGCTTTTTCCTCTTCTTCTAATAATAGTAATACTCAGCTATCCTCACTAGCCTGTGAGTGTACAGCTGGGTGTGTCTGTGTGATCCAATTCAATTTCTGTTTCTGTACTCCTTGTTCTGTGAGTTCTAGTTCTGTCTGTTTTTCCCACCTCGTGACTTTCTCATCTAAGCCTGCCCATTTTAGAGTTTTATTCTTAGTCAAACTAACATGGGGCAGTCAATTAGATTTGTAGAGTGTCAAAAATTCCTGGGGCAATGAACAGCTTGCTACACTGTTCCCTTCTGTATCTCAGTACAAATTTCGCAATACCACCCTATTTGCATGGTTCTGAAACAATTCTTGTTCATAATCTTTATCAGGTCCTGGTCTATTATAGTAATATAGAGTACAATGCAACAAATGCTGTTTGTCAATGTCGAGGGAGGGGAACTTGCTGATAGCTACATTCATTAGTTCTTCTGTTACTGCCCCTGGACCAGTCGTAACCAAGTCCTGGCTGTAACCAATAATGCATTTCACCCTCCGGTCGCACTACAAAAGTGTCCATTTGTCGCTGTGCTTCCATACCCTGCATGGCTGGAACTACTGCTATGCCAAATATCTGCATTAAATCTCTACCCAAAAGGTTCACTGGGCATTTTGCAGAAACTACAATTTTACTTTTCTGAGTCATCCCTGAAACAGGGTCTATTATGGTAATATCACGGGAGAGTGGCTCCTGATATAGCTGTCCGTTAGCTGCTTTCACTAGTATATAGTCTGGTGATTCTGTATCTTCTGGTAGTTTGGAAGGGTGTATCAGGGTCCGTGAAGCCCCTGAGTCACACAAAAATTTAACTTCCCCCCCCTCCACCAGAAGTGTCACTCCCAGTTTTGTATCTGCTAAGTAAAGGTCTAAGCTCAAAAGAGCTAGGTCCAAAATTTCATTTTCTTCTACATCTGTGTATTCATATACATCCTCTACCCCTTGTGTCACATCCTCTTCACCTGCTATCACTTTTACACTTGCCTTTTCCTGCTCACTTTCACTCAATGATTCCTGACTATCATATAGTTATTCCTCATCCTCCTTATTTTCTGTAGTCGCCTTTTTATTTAGCCTGCAATCCCTTGCTAAATGTCCTTTTTTCCCACACTTAAAATACTCACCCTTTTTCTTACTTTCTTCGAAATCTTCTGATCGTTTGTCAGATTGTTTATTTCCTTGGGCATTTTTCTTACCCTTTTTCCCAGTTTGTACTACAAATACGTCTGTCCCATCTTCTGCTGAAAATACTTGGGTTTTCTTTTTCTTTTTACTGTTAAAATGTCTTTCTGCATGTCTAGCATATTCAAGTAAGGCTTGTAACCTACTTGTTCGATGATCTATCATATGCTTCATAATGAAGCTACTAATAGGTGCAATGCACCCTTTCAAAAATGCGTTTTTCAATTGTTGTTCATACGGGGAATCATTTGCTTGATTTTTAGGAACTGTCATGCTACTATGATTGTTAAAGCATTCTAATAACCTGGCATAGTACCCATCTACTGTTTCTTTTTCCTGCTGTATACATTGATTAATACAAGTCTAATCAGCCCTAGGCTTCCACTTTTCAGAGATCCAGTCTGTCAGACCTTTCACTCTGCCATCTAGTTCTGCATCAGTATGTAGGAGTGGTCTAAGATGTGCGTCACGAGGATTCCAGCTGCCACAAATCATGTGCCAATCTGGACCTACAATTTGTCTTTACTTTTTCTACTTCCTCTCCATTCAAATGGTAACTTAATCTCATACCTTGTAAATCTTCTAAAAACTTCCTAAAATTCATTTTTGGGTGGGGAATACCTTCTGTGGCTTTCTGGATATCTTCCGGTGTCCACGGTCTATAAACTAAAAGAGTCGGATCTTGTCCTGCCTGTCCTGCCTGAGGATTCGGTACTTCTATGAGCGGACATATTTCTTCTTCGCTCATAGCTTGTGAAGCTCTATTTAACTCATTTAATTCAATTTCCCTCCTCAAGTCGCGTGTTCAAGACCTGGTCTCAATGGGATCCCTGACAAAAGGTTGTGCTTTTACAGGGACAGCTGGGTATAGCGGAGGTGGATCAGCATGTCCACTCGCTTCATATTCTGGCAACGGAAGTGGAGGGGGCGAAGGAGGGGCCATCGCTATTACTAAATTATTAGCATCTTTGTCTAAAAACATCGTTTTTTAATTTTTAATTCTTTGTTCCCTACAATTTGCTTCCTCAAGCCACCTGTGTGCCTGAGGGACTCCTAATTGTCTCTGCTTTTTTAATTTGCCTTTTGCGTCTATTTTTAACTGTTTTACAAGTTTCATAAGTGTGAGTTTATCTAAATTACCCTCAAATTTGTACTTATCGACCCATTTGGTATAATATTTAACATTATCGGAATGCTGTAATTGCATATACTTTGCATCTTCGGTTAGGGGTGTGTCCCGGGAGCTTTTTGTGCACTGATTTCCCATTGGTGTCTTAGCTAAGCTGTAAATTGTTACGTAACCCTTTCTATCATGTGGTACCACAAGTCTACACCTTTTTTTACAGTTTATCTAGAATAACTGTCTACCTATTATGTTTCCCTGATCTATGACAAAAAACAGTAATACCTTCTTCTGTCTCTAATTTGTGTAAGCAATTTACCTGACAAAAAAAGAATAATTCTGTAACTAGTCCCTGATCTTGAAACAAAAATAAGGTAATTCCTCCTTACCTGACCCTGCATGAGTTGATCCACCGGATCGTTGACTCGTCCTCCAATCCCAGATCAGAAACAGTGGCTGGCCTCTTTCAAACAACAATTCAGTCGGAGGTCTTTCAAAGCATAAGAGCTGATTTGGCCTCTTCGCCATACGGATGCATGCCACCGGGCCCAATTCTGACCTAGGTCCAGAGCGAGAGATACATATTCCGGTCCGAAGGACCAATCTGTCAAAGGAAAAAATATACTTTAAAAATTATCAAAACATGGTAGGTTCAGGTTAAGGCACTTTAATCTTGCAGCAAGGAGACAAAAACATGCTAATACAGAGTTTGTCTAACCAGAAACAGGAAATGCATTCATTTTTATAGGTTATCAAATTAATCCTGTCCTACCATGCTGGCGTAACAAATTACCACCTTTTGGTCATCATCTGCTGACCATCTTTCCCATGATTTTCTGCTGATTTAAACATTTTTTTTGTGAAACATCCTGAGGAAAACAACATGGCCTTGGTTACTTTCAGTTAGATACTTGTTATGTTACATTCAAGATACTATAGCTAAATCGAACATAATGCTAGCAGTTCATTTCTCTAAAAAGCCTTTGTCTAACTTATCTCTAACTACTGCAGCTGCAGAGGTTCCCATCCTCTGAACAAAGCTGTCTGTCTGAAATCATTACATTTATTCAATGGTATATTGTCTATTCATATGCTTCTGACCTAGCAGATTAACACCTGTTTTTCAAGTACATTTCCACAAGGCATAAACAAGAATATTGCTGTGCTAGCAGTTACTAGGTCAGAGGGCAATTTACAAGTTTCAGTAAGCATGCTGCAATTTCAATAAGGATTATTTTCGGCCTCACATGAAACTCAATTTATAGAAATCACAGTGCATAAGAAATAGAATGAAAAGCATATTAAAAACACTTGATTATTAATTTGTTATTAAGCAAACACATATTAATACATATTTTTCTAAC
Source organism: Protopterus annectens (assembly GCF_019279795.1). Taxonomy (NCBI): domain Eukaryota; kingdom Metazoa; phylum Chordata; order Ceratodontiformes; family Protopteridae; genus Protopterus; species Protopterus annectens. Next base: position 900,502,769 of record NC_056745.1, read on the forward strand.
ACAGTAGTTTAAACAAAGGGTTATGATCACAGTGAGTTGAAAATATACATTCCTGTATATTAGTTATTAATGTGCTTATCCATTCATTTGATTGCAGTCAAGCTTCTCAGGTACATAGTCACAGTTGCACCAGTGACTGTAATTGATTGTCATTTAGGTCTTCTTCCCTTCATTGTTGTTGGTTTTGTACAGACTTCTTACACAAATAAGTTCAGAGGTATAGTGTGTGTGTGTGTGGAGGTGTGCATAGAAGTTCTCAACTGTCCCTGACTTTGCTCAAATTTTGTTCTGCTTTCTTGTAAAAGTTTGGTGTTCTGGCAAATCAGTGGGGATTGTGGTTCCTAAATGATAGACATTTCAGTTTCAGACTAGGTAACCTTCAGAAGAAGCATACCAATACAAAGCGTGTTATTCTAGCAACTTTCTAAACATGTAAAAACAATATCTGTCCCTAATTTTAGTCCTTTGTCCTTCATTCTTCTATAGCTTTGTATTTTTTATGTTTGCATTTTTAATATTCTTTAAGTACCACACACACACATTCAATTTAATTAGAAAACATAATAAAAATATAAAGATATGTGGATGGTTCACTGAAACAGTTGAAGACATTTTCTAGATATATGATAGAGCCTCACAGCAAGTGGTTCTCTGGTTCAGTTCTTGGCTGCGGTGCCTTCTCTGTGGAGTCTGCATGGACTCCCTGTGTTCCCATGGGTTTTCTCCTGGTAATCTGGTTTCCTTCCACACTCCAAAGACATGCAGTAGGTGGACTGGACATTCTAAATTGGCCAGAGGCATATGTGTGCCTGCATGTGAGTGGTATGAAAGAATAACAGAGGCAGGGTTAGCTACAAAGTGGTTTGAACCTTGGATCTAGATGATTGCCACTGTTGAAGTGACACCTTATCCCCATGTGAAAAATGGGCAAAAGGGGATGTGGATGGATGCATGGAGTAGTCCATCTCCTTTTTAGCTTTCTCACTGATTAATGAGCTAAGATGTTGAGACATATGTGAGGGCTGGGAGGAGATGGATTACTTTGCACACTGTATTCTAACAGCAGTAAGCTGAGAAGATAAATGCCTCTGTTAAGGTTACTTATGTGTTTATTTATTTGCTTGATTGGAACCAAACATCAAATATGTACAGTCACAGTTATGCAAGTTGCTCTAATTGCTGGCCACATTTTTGTATGCGTGTGTGTGTGTGTGTGTGTGTGTGTGTGTGTGTGTGTGTGTGTGTGTGTGTGTGTGTGTTTGCGTGTTTGTGTCTGCAGGGTGTTAAATTTACAATGGCCAATGACTATTTTTTATTTCATTACATCCTGATATCTGAGATATATATATATATATATCTATATATATATATATATATATATATATATATATATATATATATATATATATATATATATATATATATATATATATATATATATATATATATATATATATATAGTCAGTAACACTGTCTTTAATTACTAGTTACAGGGGCTTTAAAAAGTGATTGTTTGCTATTAGTTCACATTAAGCAGTTTTATATATATATATATATATATATATATATATATATATATATATATATATATATATATTATATTATATTATATTATGTGATATCTATATAGCTATATAGATATATTTGATTTATTTATTTATTTATTTATTTACTTTGCAGAAGTTGTATGCATCCTATAAAGCTAGATTGAATACTTTACTCTTTGGATCACAATTATATATCTGAGGTGTACAGCCAATTTAATAACTGTAATTGATGGGAATTAGCTGTGGCAAAAATGACTATGTATGTGAAGTGGAGGTTTTGCAGTGTATCTAAAAGTAACAAGTTTCTTACCATTTTTTTTTATTTTCCATCACAGTAAGACATCAACATTATATTCAATATGTGAATGTCTGTGGTGGTCTGGGCAGCATGCGTATGATATCAACTATTCACTGTCAGATTGTCCATCCGGCAGTATTGTCATCTAACACTACTTGGCTGTCTAGTTAAGCTGAGTCTGCATGTACTCCCTGTCTCTGTATGGGCTTTATCCATGTGTTTTAGTTTATTCACCCAGACCTTCAGCTATATTTTATTATTATTTATTATTTGTTTGCTTTTCTTAACCAGAAAAGTCCACTGGGCTGGTGTGAGCCCATTTTTAGTGGAGGCCTGGGGAGAAAAGCTCAAAAACAATGTGCATAATAAAGAATTTGTTTAGAAAGTTAATAACAGCATATAACAATATACAAGAGTAATGACATAAGAGTCAGAAGTAACATAGACAATATATGGCTATTTTTTTATGGAAGACTTGGGTGCATAGGAAGGTATTCAGTATATCAGACAGATTATAATAATCTACACATACACATTTTTTTTAGCATGTGAGGCAAGATAAGGCACACTGTGCTGTAATTAAGGGTGAATACTTAATTAGGGTGAGTGAAGAAGAGTGTGGGTATCTGAGAGATGAGATAATATATGCCTCTGAGCATTTGTATATTTGCTTTCATCCCAATCTAACTCAAGAGGGGTATGAAGGTAAGCACTATTCTCAGACAAAATGTATGCATCCTTGCAGGAATTTGTCTTCTCAGTTTATTGCAGACCTATTATTGCGATCGCTTTAAACATCAAGTTTTAGAAACGATTCAACTTATTCTTCATTGAAAGAAAAAATTAAACTGAATTCCTTAACTTACATCAGTAGAACAAAAATTTGTAAAACAAGAAAGCTGTAAGATGCATTTCAGAGAATCTAGTACCCTGTGACTTCTTGTGGCCTAGCAGGCCCCAAACATCCAGTTTAATTCATTCAGTTCCTCCAAACTTACTACAGTGGAGTCTTGGCTGGTTAGGTCATGTTAAAAGTATGATGGAGAGCTAAGAAGTAAGACAAAGTGTGAAAAAATAAGCAAGTGTTAATCTATTCAAATGGCATAAAGTCAGAATCAATGGAAAAGAGGAAAGGTAGTGAGGAGGCACAGGGAGACTAGTGTATAGGAGGGTACTCTATGGAGTCCTTTGTCCATGGCGCCATATCACCTAAGGCATTCAGATATCTGATGTGCATATATTCAGTAGAGTGGTTATAATGAGTGGATACTTATAAAAGCAGTCTGTAGATGAAAGTGACTGACCCCGTCTGTTGTTTGGTCCTAGGTAATAGTCACTGACCTGCTGTAATAGAGTCCACACCATTCAATATAACAACACTAATTCAAGTGATTCCTGCAGACCCTCTGTGTTTGAGGTCACCAGCCACAGCTATTCTCTGTTTACTGTCATTTTCAGTTTTCAGTAATCCCTCTGTCCATGAGGGTTAAAGTATGCTCTTTTCACCAACTCTTAAAAATCTGTTGTTTCACTCTTCAAAATCCTTTACGCATGTACATACTGAATTTGCCTTTGCCCTTGATATCTCTGCTATGGTTAAAAGGGTGAAAAAGATCAGTCAACTTGCTCATTCATCAAGTAATTAACTATACTACCTTTGTGCACTAAGCAAACTTATTCAAGCTGCAGAGGAGAGAGATTTACTCCTGTTATTCTCCTGGCAAAAGCTTGTATAGTCAAGTACACAATTCTTGCAAAACAAACATTATTTGTGCACAGTGTAAGCAAACATCTGTTATAATTGCAATGCCTATTTCTTAATTAACAACATTTATTTTTTTCTGTTATGGATTATTGTAGTATATTTTGCTGCAGGAATCATTAAGTGTATTCAGTGCACAAAAATAAAGCATTCAAAAAGCTATTCGTGTGTGTACATATAGTAGTGAGGTCTATAAAAATATAAGCTTTATAGAACTGTGTATAACATGTAAAATCAGCTGTTTTATAATGAGTCATTTGGACGCAACATAGGTTCATTCTACCATAACCTGACTTAAATTTGAAACAGTGGTTGTTTTACTATGAGATTACATTTGCATGTTAATTATCTGATCTGTTAAACTACAGCTGCAGGCCAAAACTCCATTTGGTTTTGTCTTTGTTTCTATGTATAGTTTTTCTTTAGATTTTGTATAATTTGTGTTTGGTATTTGTTGTTATCAGTTCTTTTTTTACCTTTTAGGTGGATTTGCATACTTATCCTGCCATTTCATACAAAACAAAACAAACTTGCCATATTTGCTTTCTAGTCACTTAAACTCATGAAGTTTGTTTGCATGGAAAAAAACTTTACTGGCTAATTGAAGACAGCAAAAGCATTTTTATGCAATATATAAATAAGCTTTGGTAAACTTTCTTATGCACTAAAAATAAGGGTATAAAATTCAAATCTTAACTGTTTTCTGGACCAAAGAATTCTGAGTCACTTAGCTACGGCTCAAGTAAAGGAACCTTTATTTGTGTGCATACCATGTTTTAGTCACATGGTACTTCAACTAATTTGCTTTTAGTACAAATCAATTTCATTTTGCAATACAAAGAATATGCTGTTTTATCTATAACACTGAGATCCCCTGCAATTAACTCCACACCATACCTCATAACTTCTAACCCAGGATTTAGCAAGCTCTTCACGGTGTGCAGGATTAGTGCAAGAGCTGTTGCAGGCAATATGGCCGACATGCGATCCAGGAATGAGCTCCCAGGATGTGCACAAATGCTACTGCACTATTCCTGCATGGACACAGCCACTGTATGCTAATTACCACATTTGCTGGTGAAAAACATGCAAATGAGGTGAAGTAGCAATCCAGGAAGCAGGCAGGCATCCCTGCAGGAATAGTGTAGACTGCAGAAATATATTCAGCCAGTAGCCGAATACATTTCGGCAAACTACAAAATGAAGGCATGACAGCTCATAAAAAAGCATGTATTATAAGGGTTAGGCATGCCAATAGCCAAATATATGGCCATAGGCATGAAAAATAGTTTCAAAATTATAAAAAATAACTTTTTGTTTTAGCCAGTTTTGGCCGTTTAAGCTTAGGGCAGCAGTGCGCAAACGGGATCGGCCTGAAAATAAGGAAAAAAGCTGGAAATAAGCTTTGAAACCAAAATCATCATTTTGCCATAATAGTCAATGGTATGTATAACACAATAACCCCATGGAATAGTGGTTGCTAAGGGGGAAGGCTGAGTGGAAGGGGGTGTTTCTGAAGCTGCCTAGCAGTATTTACATTGCCTAAACAAGTGTGCTTGTCGCACACCAGGTTTTAAACAAAAACAAAAAAAAACAGGAAATAGCAGCTCTGTTGACATCTGAGCACAGGGTTTGCACGGCGTGCCCCGGGGCTTAAACAGGAAGGCAATGGGAAGGGAAAACAGCAGTAGGAAGGTAATCAAAGAGAACTAGCATAGCTGGCGGGTGAAATGTATCAGAATCAACCAATTACACAGACAGCAGTCCAGCTCAGCCCAGCACACTACTATAAATTATGCAAACACCTTTCACTCTGGTTTTTCTCATAAACTCTACAACACCAGTGTACACAAACGAGGATGTTTTATCTAACAAAACCAACAAAATGATAGGAGCTGCTGTCGCTCTCATAAATCAATATGTGGAAGAGGCTGAGGGTGGTGAGGATAAGAGTGCTGATGACCAACCAACAGTGAGGAGAAGGAGAAGAGTGCACAGACCCAGGGTAACCTACCAGGGACTACATGAGCTGGATATAGTGGAGCGCTATAGGGTGGACAGGGACCTTGTACAGCAAATTCTTGAGCTGTGTCTGCCACGCCTCACACACAGAACCAACAGAAGGGAACCCATCCTAGTGGATACCAAGGTATGTGTAGGCTTAAGAAAACTAGCCACAGGTACCTTCCAAAGGCCAACTGGGGATATCATGGGGATCTCACAGGCATCACCATCCAGGGTACTCCACCAGTTCCTGGATGCCATGTCCACAACACCCGTGAGGCATTGACCAGAAATATGCATCTCTTCCACAAAATAGCAGAATACCCTGAGGCAGTGGGTACTATAGACTGTATGCACATACACATCAAAGCATTACCCGGTGAGCAGGGGAGAGTCTACATAAACCTCAAGGGCTTCCCCTCCATCAACTGCCAGGTTGTGAGCCATACCCAGGGCATTATAATGAATGTGTGTGCTGGCAGCCCTGGAAGCTATCACGACTCCCAAATCTGGCATATGACGCAGCTGTACCAGAGATTTGCCAGTGGGGACATCCCATATGGCCACCTAGTGGGGATGCTGGTTATGCACTGAAGCCGTGGCTGATGACACCCATCAGAAATGCACACACACCTGAACAAGAACTCCATAATGAGGCACACACACAAACCATAATCATAATAGAGCATGTGTTTGGGATGCTCAAGTCACTGTTCTGGTGCCTGGACATATCCGGTGGAGCCTTGTAGTACTCTCCAGCTACATGTACCTAAATTTTCATTGTATGTGCCATGCTACACAATATGATCCTGTGGAAATAGGTGCAGCAGGAACAGCACGGGGCAGGGCCACACAGCCCCCCACCATTGCCTAGGCCAGCACAGGCACAGACTGACTCGGAGGAACAACCTGAGCCTGCCCCTGTAGGCAGAAGGAGGCATGCCCAGTATGCCCAGGCTTTGGCAAAGAGGCAACGCATAGCACATACACTGACATGGTAGGAACTCAGGGAATGACACCTCTCTCTGACTCGCACATACAGTAAAAAGGATGCCAAACATGACACTACCTGTGCTTTACCATGTATAGGGAGTATACTATGTGCATCCGACATAGTCAGCCCTCCAGCACCATCCTCAATACTGGCACAGCCACAATAAGTCACTGTCCCTATCAATTGCTGAATGGAGTATAATGTTCTGCTACTTGTATCTATGGTACAGATGTGAGCATGCAAGGGAATCGGGTGGCTGAATGGGATGGCAACAGATAGTAGACACCTATATGGGCAGCATGAAATCCATAACAAATACTGGTGTCAACATAGTAGGCATTAATAGACAAGGTGACAAATCCACTGCAGGACATGTGGTATGCCAAATGTGTGGCCATAGGACACACACATGCATGTCAGTGAGGCTCACATACCCAACAACAGTCTCAGCCAGCAGGACAGGTGTAGATGACCACAAAGAAAGGCTGCACTAATGCCTCCAATTGATGGCAATGGAGAACAGCCCCCCTCCAGACCTACACAGACAGACTACAACAGGTCAGGCAGTTGGATGTTAGTTCTGAAGGGTAAGAAGTCTGAAACTGAAATGTAGGTCAATAAAACCTAAGATCTGTACTCCAATGATATGCCTCTAGTCTGCATGATAGGTCAGAATACAGATGAAATGGAAGCCAACAGGGTACCTGAAATACTAGTACAGTCATAGCAAATGTTTACAGTTGTCAGGTGTGCCCCCCCCCCCCCATAATCCTACATAGAAATGTAGTAACATGTACATTTGGGTATAATAACAAGAGGTTGGCCAAATTAGCAGGATAGATTGTTGCACATGTACAATATGCAGGGCTCTGTGTGTTAGGTTGTTGTGTGTTGTATATTGTGTGGAAGTGGTCAGCATGTAGGCATGGAATGTTGTGTCCCAGTGGCCTATGGCCAGTACTGTTAATGACAGGGCCATGTTCTGACAACTGCAGTGCCAAACAAAATGCATCCTACCGAGACTCAGTCCAGCAGTAATCCATAGTAATTGTTTGGATGTACTATCTCTCACCATCTGAAAGAAGGACATGCCATGAATGTGGCCCCAGACATACACACAATACACAGATGGAAGTACCCTAGACAGAGTATATTAAATGTAACTGTCAAATGTACGGGTCTATATTATAATTGCAAAAGCTGTCTTTCGGAAAATACATGTTCATTGACATATAAACGTTGAAGAACGAGAACAGCGACGTACCAAAAGAGTGAAATGGAGAACGCCCAATGCATTTCCGGAAGTAACGCTGCCATACAGGTAAGGTAAAGCTAACTGTACAAACCTTACCTAAAACATTTTTTCAAACGTTTTTGCCGGGGGGCAAGCCCGCCTGCACCCCATACCCCCCCTACTTATATATACCAACTCCGAGACTGCATTACAGTGGGGAAAAGGGTTCATTTCCTCATCCCCATGATCACCTTGCTGGCCAAGAAAATCTGTTTGGCATTCTCCATTTCACTCTTTTGGTACTTTGCTGTTCTCGTTCTTTGACGTTTATGTGTCAATGAACATGTATTTATGAAAGACAGCTTTCACGATTCTGATATAGACCCAAATGCACACACCTTTGGAATTGTACATACAGGTTTTTCAGCACATTAGTTGTCTGTGTAGTATGGAATACTGATGTAGTCTGGCCAAACACTGGCAGACCACAAAAGGCACAGTTATGAAGTACTAAGAAACTGCTGATGTCCCTGCACAAGCAAGCATAAGGGGAATGTCCCACATATATATGTGAGTCAGCTGCAAAAAGCTTCCATAGCACACATGCACACACCCCACCCCACCATCAGCCACAGGTCCATCACAAGTCATATCCCTGCTGTTGGGAATGAGTACAGTATGACCCCCTATTCTGTATGGGAATACCCACAGAATGCAGCATGCTGAAGAGGTGTCCCATGCAGGTGTGTCCCTAGCTGTAAGTAGCACCCTACCAGCATCCACACCAATGGATTAATAAGTACAGAAACTATTGCCATTAACACCTTACACACCTACCCTGTCACCCCAGGGGAATCCAGTGGCTTGCAGTCTGGAACTGTAGGAGTGACAGAATGCACTGGCCTGCTACAGATGGCCTGCATCACTACCAAATACCCTACAGTCCTCTGTCAAAGGCCTGTGCCTCACATATACTGCCAATGTATGTTATCTCATGGAGTCCCAAGTAATGACATAACACATTCCACAGAACACAAATGCAAAGCCATGTCGACAAATCCCAGTAGCATGCCCACCATGTCCTACTGCATGAACTGTGGACCAACCCCTAAATACTTCTGGGATGAAGGGATAACTATCGGGATACTTATCAGATATCCCTCGCATAATGTTGGGAAGAGACTAGAATAACAGGGAGTGTTGTAGAAGCATGGACGTCATGGAGTGTGTGAAGTCTGAAACTCTGATGTGTGCCCATACTATCCCTACCCAAAAACCCAGTAATGGGTGGCTACAAACCTGCTTGTAAACCACAATGTGAAGGGGAACTGACAAGATATATGAGCCCTGCTTTTGGGTAACCTGTGTGAATCTGCACAACTGAGAGGTATGGCCACAGCAGGATATGGCCATTCTGTCACATCAATAGATGTACAAGCAGGGGATCCTCAGCCACCACAGTAACAATGTGCTGGACCATTTACACAGACCCATCAGCAAGTGTCTGCAGCTCCCCCTCCAGAATGGCATGAGAGTGCAAGAATATGTATGCTGAAGACCACAATATTGGACACAGCTTCATTCATCTTGTATTCCCCAGGAAATTACTGTGAGCAAATAAGTATATCTGCCATTAGTTGATGATGTAATACATCACAGTGTAAAACAGTACACATGTCTGAATATCTCTGCTAACACCAAAACCATGTAGCACAAGCAGCACAGACACAATTAGTTACAGTATCCCACTATCCTTTGCCCATTGTGACTCCATATTGTCACCCTATCTACAGATATCCTGCAGAAACAGGTTGCTAGCTGTAGGTGTAGAACACAAATGTCTGTACTGGAGTACAGCCTACCTGTAATGGATTCACACATTCAGTACAGAAGGTCATACTGGGCATGCTCCCACACTTAGTCTGACAACAACAGTGGACTATACATATCTGTCAGTCACAGATTTCTGTAAACACATACCACATTGCACACCATTCATGCTTTGCAAACACTTCAGATAGGAATACAAACATATATCCAAGGACAACACACTATAATAGGTCAAACATGCACAAACAGAGATGTGAGGAAGAGAGAGACAGATAGTGACAAAGAGCTTCCCATTATGAGGCCTCCCCCACCCACCACACATCCAATTGGCCAATATCACGTGATGTGCTGATGTCTATCACTGTAGACATTTGCTTCTGGTAGCCCTCAGCACTATAGTGCCTGTGGTGCTTGTGGTAACTGTGTAACATGACAGTACAAGTCATTATTCATCTAGCAGTCAAATACACAGTCCTGTCAAATGTAAACTGTGTGATTGAGTACTGTGTGTGTGTTTCCAGAGGAATGGTTTATGGCCCATACACACACACACTGCACTCTTTAGTGCTCTAGTTTAGCTAGCCTACTGAGGTCAGTCACCTTGAAATACCCCTTTGGAGAAGGCTTATGCCAATAAGCTCTGTGGTGTGTGCAATAACTGCTATGGTGTGACATACTAGTTAGGTAGGAGTTCTAATCCCAGACATGGAAACTGTGTGTGTGTGTGTGTGTGTGTGTGTGTGTGTGTGTGTGTGTGTGTGTGTGTGTGTGTGTGTGTGTGTGTGTGTGTGTGTGTGTGCGCGTGTGTGTGTGTGTGTGTGTGTGCGCATGTGTGTGTATGCGTGTGTGTGCGTGTGTGTGTGTGTGTGTGTGTGTGTGTGTGTGTGTGTGTGTGTAGGGATCAATGATTTTGAGGCCATTCACAGACACTATACCTCCCATTGCCCTACTTTAGCAAGACTGCTGATGTCAGTCTCCTTGAAATACCTCCTAGGAGAAGGTTCAATCCTATAAGCAGTGTGGCACGTGCAATAACTGTGTAATGTTATAGTTAGGTAGGAGTTCTAATCCCAGACATGGAAACTGTGTGTGTGTGTGTGTGTGTGTGTGTGTGTGTGTGTGTGTGTGTGTGTGTGTGTGTGTGTGTGTGTGTGTGTGTGTGTATGTGTGTGTGTGGGTGTGTGTAGGGTTTAATGATTTTGAGGCCATTCACAGACATTATACCTCCCATTGCCCTACTTTAGCAAGACTGCTGATGTCAGTCTCCTTGAAATACCTCCTAGGAGAAGGTTCAATCCTATAAGCAGTGTGGCACATGCAATAACTGTGTAATGCTATAGTTAGGTAATAGTTCTAATCCCAGACATGGAAACTGTGTGTGTGTGTGTGTGTGTGTGTGTGTGTGTGTGTGTGTGTGTGTGTGTGTGTGTGTGTGTGTGTGTGTGTGTGTCTGTGTGTGTGTGTGTGTGTGTGTGTGTGTGTGTGTGTGTGTGTGTGTAGGGATCAATGATTTTGAGGCCATTCACCGACACTATACCTCCCATTGCCCTACTTTAGCAAGCCTGCTGATGTCAGTCATCTTGAAATACTTCCTAGGAGAAGGTTCAATCCTATAAGCAGTGTGGCATGTGCAATAACTGTGTAATGCTATAGTGTAACATGCTAGTTAGGTAGGAGTTCTAATTCCAGACATGGCCATTCACAGGCACTACACCTCCCATTGCCCTCTTTAGCTAGCCAGCTGATGTCATCTACCTTGAAATAAACCTTTGGAGAAAGGCTAGCCCTATAAGCTCTGTGGTGCATGCCATAAATGTGGAACAATGTAGTAGCAGGAACTGCACAGTTATGGGTTTGAATCTCATCTGTGGCAAGTGTTTATGTGTGTACCTCAAAAGGTTTTTGTCCCCATTTACAGCCAGTGCACATCTCAGAGCCTGACTTTAGCAGTCCTGCAGATATCATCCACTTTACAAGTATCTGTTGCTAAGCCTAAACCATTTCAGATCAGTGGTGCATGTGGTAAACGTGTAACATAATGGTCTGTAAAGGTTGTTAGATAGAGGTTTTACCTCACCCTTGGCAAATGTAAATGTGTGATTAGGGTAAAATTATTTTTGGGATCTCTCACCCACTACATCACCCAATCCCAGTATTTACAAGGGCTGGTGATGTTCCTCCCCTTAGAAGTACCTTGGGACAACATCCATCCAATAAACTCCGTGGTGCATGTGATAAATGTGGTACACCATAGTAGCAATGCATAGCTAGGGGTTTAAATCTCAGTACTGGCAAGTGTGTGTGTGTCTGTCATCAGTATTCTGTGTGGAGGTTGCTGTGATTGTGTAATGACAGGATACATTCTGGGGTGGGTTTTGCTAAATTATTATATTGAGGACCTACTATATATCACAATGTCCACCTTACAAGGACAACAGATGTCAAACAGCAGAGAGGCTGGTGTAGATAATCCATAGCACTACATGTGACATTATTGATCAGTGAATAATATAGGCAACTCTTGTATTACTTATCGAACCCTCTCCACCCATGTCTCATACACAAACACACTTGGCTGCAACAACCACTATATTGGTAATTCCCTGCATATTACCCACAGATAGTAACCATGGTGTGATTGCAGTGGACTACATGCCTGTTAACCACAACACTGCCACTGACATCAGAATGTACTGTGATGTGCAACATCTCCTGACTGAGTGTGTTATCCAGCAAGTAAAAGGACATGGCACCCTGTTCCATCCCTACAATAGGCAAATAAATGCTTGCAGTGGTCCTTTGCTATGTTCCCCACTGGACACCTGCAACAACTGTAGAGTCTGAAAATGTAACCAACAAAGGGAATACCATGCCTTATACACATGCCCTGTATGGACAGATGCCACTAACTCCACTGAATACCTGTATCATGCTGTCAATGTAGTTGCAGGCACAACCTCAGTTCCATAGCCAGGTCTCACCACATGAGGTCAGGAATGCCACATCAGATGATAACAATCTGTCCACACAACATGCCCCAGAGACCTCAAGTAGACTTCCACACATCACAGAACATGCATGTGGGACATGTACACAACCCAGACACTGTCCCTGTTATAGAATATAGATCACATACATGGCAAGCATTGCACAGCACTGGCCACCCACAAAAGTAACCCAGATGAGTGGATGGTGAATACTGGCACAACTACTACACACCTGTGAAGCAATGAACCCATGGAAATACACTCTTATAACTAAGCACTTCATGTGGATATTGGCCCTTTTCCTTCACTGTGAGCAGGATTTCATGTGGGTGTTTGACAAACAGCATCACAGTGGGTAGTTGGATATACATCTTACAACATACAATGTGGAGACAGGCCAACAAACAGGAGGGGGATGTTCCAGACATGGGGACAGAATGTAAGTACTGCTTTTCTACATTTGATGTAATGTTGGTTTAACAGGATTTGTGTGGATATGGCTGTTCTACATGATTTAATATCTGACATGACAGTGTTATGTGGTTGAGGAAATTCTCACCTATAGGGCTAGCTGCAGATTGGCCAGAGTTTGTAGTCTTACATGTGTTGCTTTACTCAGACATTTCCTATCTTTAGGGATGCAGTAGCATACTCTGAGGATTGCAGTCAGTACATGGTGACATCCATGTGAGTTGCTGACTTCATATCCCTCAGAAGACATATGTCACAACAAACCCTGTTACACCAGTAAATATATCAGATAATCACAGCAACATGTCAATATTGGCCCTGTGTTTGTGCCTACAACCTCAAGTCTGTCAACCTTTGTACATATCTCATGCAGTAAGAGGTGCATATATTCAGTACATCATTATTTACTGACATCATACCTAATAACAAGCCAGTGAGATATCAGACTGCTAGACATGTTATGTATAGTAGGACTTATATTTGCGGTCAAACCCTAGACATTCTGTTGTAGTCTGTACAGTAGTGAGGTCTGTGTACTTATGGTGATTGTTGACAGAGTGTGTATTGTAAATATTTACTTTGGCCTGTGTACAAACTGTGGTAGATGTCATTGTTCTTGGTCCTGTTCTATCTGATGTTACATACTGCTCCAGTGTATGGTACCCAATCAGCATACATGTTTGTAGGGCCAGACCGACATATGTCCCATGCCAAAGTCAGCCCACTTGCTCAGAATACATTGTGTATTGGCCCAGTATATGTATTATTAATGTGTGAGTGGCACATATGAGGATGGTGTTGTCCACACAGTCCATATACTGTAATATTAATTACGCTTACTATATGTGACTGTGGCTGTGTCCAGATTGGTTGTGGGTGTGCACTTTCACACAGGTGTCTGTTACTCCATGCTGTTACATGCCTGTAGAGCCTGCTATATTTGCAAGTACATGTGTATTCCCCATAAGAACCGTAGGCCAGTGCTGTGACAGTCTGCCTGTAGTTTGCACAGTGCTTTGTGACATGCCTAGCAGCTCAGTGTATTTACCCAGTGTGATGTTATGTCCTTATATTTGTCAGATGTACTGTTTCCAGGCCACCATAACTGTTGTGTATTTCTAACAAAGCAGTTGGGTGCTGTACAGATGTATGTCACTAACTAGTGGGTGGTATGTGGGCTTGTGACCTCTCCACCAGTTAATATGTGTCAAGACAGACAGGAATGTGTGAATGCATAAACTGTGTGAGCTTATCTATTCCAGTATTTTTGTGATATCATCATTTATGTGGCTGTAAACATCCACTTTGTCAGGCTTGATCCATATGTTTTGCATTAAGGGGTTCTGTGTATACCTCTGGACTTAACAGAGTGTGTCAGACTGTCCACATTTATTGGTCATATCTCTGCTGTATTCCACAGGATCATTACTGTGATTTGTGTGGTACTGCACTATGATGATCTTATGATGTCTATCAGTAACTGATGATGTACATGTCAGTATCACATGTGACTTCCCACACAACATTTCTGTTAAGACAACCCCTGTTACTATAGCAACATTCTGCATTTATATCTGCAATACTTACATGACATCCCCTTGCACTAAGAGGTTGCGACTATTGGTGCTGAGGTATGACTCCACTACATGTTATGGACATATGTTATACAAATATGTATGTATATATAATATATAAAAAAAAAAATATATATATATATATATATATATATATATATATATATACAGAGAGAGAGATACACACACACACACACACACACACACACACACACACACATATATATATATATATATATATATATATATATATATATATATATATATATATATATATATATATATATATACATATATATATGCATATACATACACACACACATATATATATACATATAGACAAATATATGTTTACAGATATACATATTATATATATATATATATATATATATATATATATATATATATATACACACACACACACACACACACACACACATATATATATATATATATATATATATATATATATATATATATATATATATATGTATATATATAGATCTATATTTGAATATATATATATATATATATATATATATATATATATATAAAGCAATATACAGATGCATATAAATACATATATAAATATAAATGTGTATGTACATGTATACATATATCTACATATGTATGTATATATATATATATATATATATATATATATATATATATATATATATATATATACTTGTTATATGTAAACATGAGTGTTGTATTTACCTTCCCAGACATATCCCACCATATTTCTCTGTGTGTTTATATAGATATAATAACATACTGATTCCACAATATTTTAAGCACTACACAATTGTAAAAGTCAAAGCAGTTGTTCACTACTATTCAGTATGTGTACTGACAGACATATTGGAAAAAACAACAAATGTTTTCATAGCTGTGATGGTTTAGTGGTTAACTGCTGTGACTATAGTGTACAGGGTCCTGGGTTCAAGACCTTTAAGGGCTGTTTATTTTTTTGCTAGGCAGAACAAGGACTGTTGGATAAAGAGTGGTTAAGGCAGTTTTAAGCAGCTTTAAGTGGGTTTGCATGGGTTTGGGTGACGGTAAGCGGTGCTAATGTATGGTTAAATGAAAAGGTGCTTACACCATGTAGGCTTCGCTTACCAGTGCACAACTCTGCTTAGCATTTATATTGCAGCAATGCTGAAACCTGATAAGCATAGCTCAGCCCTGGTAACCAGTGATCGCATTCCTGTCCAATAAAAATAGCAGTGTAATGGCACCTTTGATAAGTGTATTTAATTCCATGTACATAACATGCTTCTATGTGCTGTCATTACAGTAGCAAGGGGTGTGAGTCTACTGTCTGGGACACCTGAGTGTATATGGCTTGTTCCGTTTGATGTGTTTCATAAATGGGCTGTATCCCAAGTTATATGCAGCCACGCTGGCATGTAGTCTATTATTACATTACTACTGTTAACAGTGCTTTCCCAAGTAAGAGTAGATTGCAGATTGTAGTACTGGAACTAAACACCCCTTCACGCAAAGATGGACTCTGAGTCCTGACTATCGTGTTCTTGGTGTGTGAGCTGTGTGTCATTAAGTATTTGCTAATGGATATTGATCTGACATGTGGATATTAACTGCAGACTACTGTGTGTATAGGACATGTCATCGAGGGCTGCTGTCATGTAATAATGGCATACTTATCAGTGTCAAATATCTATCTGTCAAAACATTCATCCTAATGCATAACCAGTTGGCTAGCTGATGTCTGTCTGTCCTCTGTACAGATGTGCATATGTTAGGTATCCATCTTGGCTTCCTACA
This sequence comes from Protopterus annectens, assembly GCF_019279795.1. NCBI lineage: Eukaryota > Metazoa > Chordata > Ceratodontiformes > Protopteridae > Protopterus > Protopterus annectens. The sequence continues at coordinate 900,519,261 of NC_056745.1, forward strand.
GGCAAGCTATGATTGACTGACCCTGACATGTCTGCCCAGCTGTGTTATAAATGCCACAACTAGGAAACCCCACCCTGTATGCACCACGTGCCATGGATACCTCAACTATACTACCACAGTCAACAGAGCATGCTTGGGTATAGGTCTCCAAGACAGACACTGGCCATGTTATATAATATATGTTGCATACATGTCAATTGGAGCACCTCACTGGCCCTCTGCAAGAGGCAACCTGATGATTGGATGTTGCATTTAACTCTCACCCTGAGGATCACTCATGTGGCATCAGTTGATAAATGGCCTGCTGACAAATGGCAGGTGGCATGATACCACTGTACCCACATCCCCTACTCTTGTCATTCCTCCTTGGACAATATCCTGGTACACACCTAGGTACACCTGCTTCTATGGACCCCAGTACTGACAAATGCATCAGTGTGCATTACTGAGAATAACAGTGTATGTGTGTTTATAAACCTGTAGTTGATAATACCCCGAGGGCCATCACACCCACTACACCCCCCATTGCCATAGTTAGAAATGACTGCTGCTGAAATGGACATTACATGTACCTTGTTGCACTCTTCACCCTATGGGCTACCTGGAGCTTTCAGAACCAGCACAACACTGTTGTACAAATGGGTAGATAGGCATGGGTTACCCTCTAAGTCCTGGCAAGTGTGTGTATGTGTGCATGTGTGCAAGTATGTATATTTGTAGGATACAGCATTCTGAGGCCACATTCTCCTAATGCAATACACCTTGCCATACAGTATATGGCATAGTGATGTTGCTGACCATAGGAGAGCCATGACAAACCATCACCCTACTATCCCTGTGGCATGTGCAATAGATGCATATCCCTGTAGTAGCACTCTTGAGATAGACAAGGGGTTGTATTGCAGTCCTGGTCCATGTGTTATTGTGGGTATGTCAGAGTATTATCATGGGTTTCAGTGAGTAAAATATCCAATGTGGCATGTGGCTTCTGGGTATATGGTCTTTACACCATGGTACCCCAAGTACATGTCCCATGGTTCATTGTATGGAGACCACTGTCACCATCAACCATACAGGTAACTGATTACACTATCCAGACCAATGATGCATGTGCTGTGTGCAAATTATCTGTAACAGAATGGACTCACTGACAAGGTAGTTAGCACTGATAAACCCAGGTCTCTCGGATGTGTCTATGACTGTTATGTGTTTGCCAATGTGCATATGACAGTATGTCACACTATGTATTGTTCATAAACAACTAGTATATTCCCCATTACCATACTGGGCCTGGTGATGTTCTTCACTTAAAAAGTAACCTGGGACACACCTCATCCTAAAAGCTGTGTGGTGTGTGCAATTAAGACCACATACATTAGTAGCAATAAGTACCTAGGTAGGGGTTCTACTTTCAATGTTGCCAACTAAGCGTGTGTGTGTGTGTATGTGAAGGGATCTACTTCAGTATGCAGAAAATACATGTCCCAGGAGGTCATCTGAGAACTGACAGGTAAATGCTAACATTTCAAAGGTATCATCTTGTGGAAATTCATTCCATCAAAACTAGAAGTAGATGTGTAAATGTCCTCTTCCCCACTGTATAACTGTACAGCGATACTGTATATATAGCTGGGTGTGGATCTTGTGGACACAGCCACCATCATTGTGGTTATTGTTGTGTGTATCCCCCCACTTAGTTGGCTGCAATAGTGTACAGTTTATGTTAACAGGTTAAGTAGTTATCAATCACACTATCTGTGGTTCTACACCACCCCACACCCTCCAAAGGATAAGGCTATGCCACCCACACCAGCAAACCTATGTTTACCAAGTAGAGGATTGCACTACATTGGGGAAGAGGACATATACCCTGCCAGTACCATTGTCAATGATATTAAAATAGCAGACTGATTATTTCCCTATGTGATGTTGTGCCTATTCTGTCTTGGTGGAATTACATAGGCTAAAATGGGTTCCCTGCAGAATTACATACATCCATGTGTACAGTATTCTCTGTGTGTTGCATCATCACTAAAGCCTCTGTGTGTGTGTTATATACAAACATGTGCTGTGTACCACCCAGTACATTTACCATTGTTCACTGTAGAAGGGCTGCTGACATCAGCCACCATGCACTCACCTGTATACACCCCCTCAGACCTATCAGGCACGTGGCACATGAAATAACTGTTATACAGACCTGTGACTTGTGTTCAGCTGTACCCAAGATATGTCACAGTCAAGGTGTCTCCACAGTGCCATACCCCTTGTAGGAAATAGCAGCAGACTAACATCATGCTGACACATACACACCTACAACACAAACGGAATACATTATGGAGACGAAAATCAGTCAGTGTTAATAACAGCTATAATGCATCATGGCTGGACAGTTACACATCCTGACATGTAAGCATTAAACTTTAGTGTTGAAAACATGTTACACAGTATTACATTGGTACACCTTAGTACATTCACCTTGTGCATCAGAACCATATTAGCCTGTCCCTGTATCGATGTTATGGATGACAGGGATGTGGCACAGGTGTCATCATTTGCACAGGGTGTGTTGTGGGTTTGCCAGAGACCTAGGCTGAGCCATGTGGTTGACATTATGTGTGTGTGCTAGGGGGTTTCATTATTAATTGGGCTGTGCAGATGTGGTGTGTGTAGGTATGGGGTTGCCCTAACTGTGTTGGTGATGTGTGTGTGTATGCATGCACACAGTTCTGCCATGTAGCTGCCCTATAGAGGGGTTTCTTGGACAGCTGCAGACCATACCTGGCAGGGTGTGCAGTTCATCATCTCTGGCCACAGACACAAGAACTCTGCCTGCCAGAGGTTCCATAGGTACTACCAGGTACAAGGCCAGATATGGTACTCTCCCCTGATGATGACAAATGTCCGCTGGATCTGGGTCCCTCTTGGGACCAGCCAAGGCCATCTGCACATGGTCTGCTATGTTGTGGTGTAGACAGCACCCCCCCCTGTAGTGCTGGTGCTGGTACTGCCACTACGGGAGTGGCTTTGACTTGTTACACGTCCATGTTGACCTCAACTTGTTGGTGTTGCTCACGTACGTCCACGTGGCTGTCACACTACTCCCATCATATGCTCAAGCACAGACATTGCACGGTCGAGGATTCCCACCATCTCACACAATCATCTATCCAGGACCTCTGCAAAATAACGGTGGGCACCTGCAAGATCACGGATGTTGTCAATAACAGCAGAATGAGTAGCCCTCTGGAGCCTCAGACCCAGACTGGTGTAATGTTCCATATGTGCCTGTGCCTCCATGATGGCCTGAAACATGCATCTGGTGACACCTGCTGTGGCACTTCTGCCAGGGGCATGATGACCAGCAGCCCTCCCATGAGCACCCTTGTACATCTGCCTGTCTGGTACCTCAGCAGTCATACGGCTATGGTTGCTGTGTCCAGACACACTTGCATAGTCACCACACTGTCCTTTCCCATGCCACCACCTGCCAACTGTCCCTCATCTATGGCCACTGGTGATGGGGTATGTTTAGGCAATGTGACTGTATGCGGGGATGGGGTGGATAACAGTGGGATGTCAACCGATGGCACAGCTTCAGCCCCTGACAACCCTGCCTGTGCCTCACCATACCTATCATCATTGTCAGAGTCTGTATTGACACTAACATCAGTTTGCCTGCAGGAGGGACCCTGACCCACCTCGCCACCTGTGAGGGGAAAGCAAGAAATGCACTTTAAGACCTGTACATCATTGATTAACTGTACATGCACTCACACACACACACACACACACACACACACACACACACACACACACACACACACACACACATACACACTTACAGGTGAGATTGCATAATGATATTACACAGAGACCTCTCATTACCCAACTGTCAACATGCATGACATATGGCACTCAACAGCATGCACTGCAGCTATAGTCAATCCCTGTTACCAACATTATACATTTCTGTGATGCATGAGTTGTGTTAGTAGGTGATGCCTCTTCCCCTGGCGCACACTGCACCCATGTACACAGTATTGCTGTGCACCTGTTCAGCACCCTACCATGTACTGTGCACCATACCTCACAGGTGTACATGCCATTTGTGAATATGTATATGTGTGTCAGTTATGTTTACTCTGCTCCTCACAGCCCCTATATGTTTGTCCGACACATACCTGGGGTGATATGAGGGCAGATGCCAATAGCGAATGCCTGATGTCTGATTTGCAGATCGCACCATCAGCGGTGCATTATGAACAATAAATACAATTACACTGACAACCTTCAAAGCTTACTGTGGCTATGAGGAGTGTACACACCCTTATTGACATGGCACTCTCTTCACTGATATGCCATGGGGTCACAATATTGCATATGTTAACATTACACAAACCTGACAAACGCAGTATCAAACAAATGTGTTAGTTTTGCAGATGCTGATTGAGATGCATACAATATGTGGGTGCATAAGTGTCACCCTTAACATGATGGTTTGTTGCATCAACTGTTAAGTGTACTACAGCAGTCACTATTCCTGGAAGGGGCATACTAGCATGGCCCACCTGCACTTGCCAGTATTTGGTCACTCTGCCCTACAAATGTCCCCCAACTCTGCCAGATTGCAAGGTCAGCTCATGTACACAGCCCTTGGAGATCACACAGTGCCTTCACTATTGCTGTGGAGTCAGGGTTATGTCTGCCACAATTCATGACCTTGACTGTGTGCAGATGCAGCCATTCTTAGTGAGCTTTGGATGTCTGCTTCAGTTCATTGTTGTGTTTCAGGATGACACCCTCCCCATCCTCAGCCTTTTTGCAGATGCTTGACAACTATGGGCCACACATGAGTGTCATTTTGCAGTGTCCCAAATTCAGAACACCATGTGTACTGGCCTAGTCCCTGCTAATGAACGGCAAACATACTGGTGTACACTGGCACCAGCAAGGTACAGATGAGGATGGTGGGTCTGAGATGGAGTGAGGTTTAGCTTGTGCAGCCATGTATCTTTATTAATGCTGTCTGTAGGTTTCGAACTTGGTCTTGGTACACCATTACACATTGCAGCACATGCCTTTGGGGGACTTTTGATGTTATGCATATGCTACCTGTAGAGAGCCCTGGATGTTGTTTCCTGTGGAACAACTTTTCCATCTGATTACCTTAACCCATAGGCCACACTTATGCAGAGTCCAGGTGATTGTCGACACAGGTACTGCACAGCCAGTGCTCGCTAGACAGTCCTGCAACTCCCTCAGTGTTGCTGCATGTTTCTAGGCAACCTCCATGACCAGTTTGCAACATGTGTTGTCCTCTGTCTTGGATGGTCATCTGTTTATTTTCTACATTAATGTTGTCCCATACCTCCTCATCACATACATGACTGTCTGCACTGTTTGCCATGGTATATGCAATGGTGAGGTAAGGCTACATCTCCCACTCCTGCGTGCTACATGTTGGATATGGGATCCATTCCATGGCTTGTAAGATCTGTGTAAGCCATGGCTGCCTCTGTTGCAGGTGAGTGGGCAAATGTGATGGACATATGTCTTGGACAGCAGACCATTTCTTGGTGTGACACTGAGGACCTGTACTTGATGGAAGGTGCATACTCATGAAGAGTGAATGCTGTCAGTACCTCAAAAGCTGCTTCCACAATATATTATTTGGAGTGTGTGCACACATATGCTTCAAGTGTCTGTTTAGGTATGTACCCATATTTGCTGTCCTAACATAGGTTTCCATATGACACATTCATTACTCATGTTAGGATCATATTACAGGTTGTAAGGGTTCTGGATTGTGGTATTGTGATATTCCATTGTGTAGATCTGTAACAGTTGCTATTGTAATAGTAGTATATACACTGCTGTAGCACTGTATAAGGGTGATGTTTCAGACATGTTCCTACAGTAGGCCATTTGTCCCACCATTATGTTCATCTCTGTGCACACATCTTGCAATGACAGGTTGTTAGTTATATTGCAGGACTCTTTTTGCCCTGGTATATGCAATGGTGAGGTAAGGCTACATCTCCCACTCCTGCGTGCTACCTGTTGGATATGGGATCCATTCCATGGCTTGTAAGATCTGTGTAAGCCATGGCTGCCTCTGTTGCAGGTGAGTGGGCAAATGTGATGGACATATGTCTTGGACAGCAGACCATTTCTTGGTGTGACATTGAGGACCTGTACTTGATGGAAGGTGCATACTCATGAAGAGTGAATGCTGTCAGTACCTCAAAAGCTGCTTCCACAATATATTATTTGGAGTGTGTGCACACATATGCTTCAAGTGTCTGTTTAGGTATGTACCCATGTTTGCTGTCCTAACATAGGTTTCCATATGACACATTCATTACTCATGTTAGGATCATATTACAGGTTGTAAGGGTTCTGGATTGTGGTATTGTGATATTCCATTGTGTAGATCTGTAACAGTTGCTATTGTAATAGTGGTATATACACTGCTGTAGCACTGTATAAGGGTGATGTTTCAGACATGTTCCTACAGTAGACCATTTGTCCCACCATTATGTTCATCTCTGTGCACACATCTTGCAATGACAGGTTGTTAGTTATATTGCAGGACTCTTACATACCCTTCATATGCCACCATGGCGACCACTGTGATGCAGTGCAGTTAACAGCAACAATGCATAAACATGTACAGCATGCATTATGGGTAGGTGTGTTAAATGTGTGCATGGCAAATACCATGGCCATAACATGGCCGGTGTATTGGCAAACCTGAACAAATGCACCATACTCACCAGCTACAGGCTGCTGCCCCAGATTTATACTAGAGGGACCTACATAGTTATGTGAGAGATGTGAAGTCAGTAGCCACACCAGTGGCATTGATACAAGGTGGGAGCAGCATTTTAGTACATCAACAGTACAAACCCAATACTACAGATTATGCATATCTGTTCATTACTACACTGCAGCAACAGACTATATATATTTTATCTGACATATACATGATGAAACTTTACAGATGCAGATGGATAAGCAACAGTGGTCTACTGATGTGGCCTGTGGCCTTACCTGCATGCTCTTCATCCATTGTGTGGGTAGCACCCACCTCCACAATGCTATTAGCTGGGTCTTGGCTTTGCTGGAGGGCAGGTGCCCCTAGACTGGTGAGGAGCTCCTCAGCATGTGTCGGGGGGGGATGGTATGACTCCCCCCTGGGGCTAGCTGGTCCCTCCTAACTGCAGCAAAACACTGACGGGCATGGTGGATGAGGTCAGTGCAGCAATGTCGGACCAGCTCATAACTGGGGTTATGCAGGCCGACATCATTTGCCCTGTGGCTAAGCTTGTTCCACAGGGCAGGCCTCTCATTCAGATCATGGGCTGTATGGCCAAAGAAGGTTTGGTGGTGCTGCACCATGTAGTTTATTATAACATCATTTTCCCGGGGGGAATAAACTGGAAGCGGCTCTCTAGACATGGTACCTGAAAGACATAAAGAGGCAAAAAGGTCTGAGGAACTCATACTGCAAAAATATAATAGCTATTAATTGACATCTCTGCCCCCCCCCCCAACATATCTGCAACAATAATCTGAACACACAACTCATTAGGTATGTTTACAGCAAACCTACTGTTGGGACATATATCATATTGTACCACAAATATTGCAATGTGTTTCTAGTCAGGTTCCATGTTGAAACACTATCATTGGTGGCCTGTTGCTAACAATGTCACCAGCATGCCATTGTAAGGGCCACTATGGTTCCATATATGCATGTGTTTTGTTTCCTATGTGACTGCTCCAAATCTGGTGTTTTGTGTTAATGGGGATATTGATGCATGCTGTTATAAGTAATCCTGGATAGTGTGGACTATTACTACCCACATATGTTTTATAACTGTGACACAATAGCATGTCTGGGAAGGCTGTTCCCAGCAGAAACACCTCTACCACCTCATCTGGCCATGTTACCAGGCCACAGCACATCTGAGACCCACCCCAGGACCTCATCATCTGCTGGTCCTGCACTACCTTCAGGTGGAACCATATCAGGGGATGGTGTTAGTTCCCCCCCTGGGAGCACACACAGACAGGATCCTGTCACCTGAAGTCAGGTCAGGGGTCTGGTTGGAGGATCTGCTACACCATCTTGAGGTCCTTGGTACATAATTACAGGGTATGCATGCTCCTCCTGCTCATCCTCCAGCTCAGCCACCTTCAGGGCCATAAAGGTGCAGTGGTGACTGTCCATGGGTGGGGATCTTGGTCCCACTGTTTCCATTTAGGGGCTCATGGGCTTCCACTTTCCAAACACCACTCCCCATCCAAAGTGTTTACCCACCACATGTGTCATATACCACCCCTGTATGCTGTCTTCCAACCCAACCTACCTCCCCAAATATACCTACTATCCTTCTCCAACATCCCACTCGCACCTTCACAAACAAGGGCAATGTATTCCACACATGGATTTCACACCAGACATAACTGTCCATTTTGGGCACACGCTTATATATATATATATATATATATATATATATATATATATATATATATATATATAGATATATATGTGTGTGTGTGTGTGTGTGTGTTTGTATATATGTAGACATACACTATATATATATATATATATATATATATATATATATATTTTTTTTTTTTTTTTTGCATATATATATATATATATATATATATATATATATATATATGTGTGTCTGTATATCTGTAGACGTACATATATATATATAGAATGCATTCAGACACTAAATCTCCTTCCTCCACAGCTGCACTGTTCTGCCTTGCTACAAAACAGTAGAGTGTCACATGTGGACACAGCCTAACATTAGGGGTGTATATATATATATATATATATATATATATATATATATATATATATATATATATATATATATATATATAGACAGATAGTAGATATGCCTATTACAAACCTATAAAGTTTGTGCATGATACATTTCACATTAGCATAACTGTTCTGAAGGTGGTGGGGTCTGAAACTCATGTGTCTATCATGGCGTCATTACTTCCACATTCAGCTATTTGCCACACTAATATACATTTCTTGAGGTGGAGAACACACACACTATGATGGCTTACATCTTGTCATTCAGTGCTGATCTGCACAGTTAACAGGTTTGGCCCACTGCCTACAGGGCCAGAAGCTATGTCCATAGCAGTTGTTCAGCAGGACATCATTACAGCAACAAGTCTTGATGGCACATATAAATCTTTCCACATCATCTATCCCATTATTACAGACCAAGTACCACATTCAATTACATGCATATATATTTCCCATACCTGTTTTAGTATTGTCCTCTCTTCTATGTACACTTTATGTGTCCCTTGTATTTAATTTTGTTTTGGTTTGGCTTGTAGTATTTGTTGATGTTCTTGTTCTCTCTCTCTCTCTCTCTCTCTCTCTCTCTCTCTCTCTTTCTCTCCACTACAGGGATTGAGCTGGTTTGAATAGGTTGCAGCATGGATTTTGTAGGTGATGTTCATGATCAGGTGATGTCCTCTGCACCAATCAGTGTTCACCACTTGCTAATTGCATGCAGCCAGCTGTGTGGTACTTCCAATTACCAATGTCATGGCAACCAACTACTATATATTACTACATCATGTGGATGTTGTCCCTTTATCTTTCCTGTATGAAAGACATCCTTCCTGTGTGTGGGCAGTGTTACAGACAGCAGGTACCAATACCTCTTACAACAGGACTTGCGGACACAGGCCAACTACATATTTGTATAAGGTTCTAGACCTATGGACAGTGTGAGTATTGCTGTTATATGCATTGAATACCACTAGTTTTACAGGGTTTGTGTGTACATACTAGTTTTGCATGGAATGCAGTCTGTCTGCATAGCTCTTAGCCATGGGCCTATCCACATGATGACCAGAAGATCGGCTATGCTTTGTCGGTTCACCACACAGGTCTTGTCTCTGATATATCAGTGGCATTCTCTCTCTGTTGAGTGCTATCAATGCATGACAACATTCATTTATGTTTCTGATTTCATATTCCTGAGTAAGGGTATGTTGCAAGCTATCCTGTAACACCAGCAACTTTCACAGTGTATAAAAGCAATATTGCAAATATGGCCCTGTGTTCCAGCCTCTGTCCTCCACCTATATACCAGGCTTTGTCCAGATGTCATGTAGTAAGAGGTTGTTAAGTAGTGGCCTATCATTATTTAGTGCTGGCAGTCCTGCTATCATTCCAGTGATGTTGTGGACTCCCACACAAATTGTGGGGTAGGCTCCATATATATGAGGACTACAGCTGGACAAAATGTGTGTGACCTTGTACAGTCCAGAGGCCAGTGTATGTAAAACACTGTTATATGCCCTTGTAAGACATTTTATGAGGGAGGGGTATGAATTGTTTTTAACCTAAGCTGTTACAACATGTGAGGAATATCAGTAGTAAGACACATTAAGGTATATGGCTGTACATTTTCATATATTTCACCATGGGAATAGTGGTGGGATAGAGCTTATTGTCTTACAGACAGTTCTGTTTGTCAGTGTGATAGTGATGGTTTAAGTTATGCATTGTTATGTAGCAGATATATTTTCATTGTGACAACTTAATTATTTTCCCCCTAAGGGTTGAGTACAGATTGCAATTGGAGACTGCCAAACTACATCTGTAATTAATAAGTGTTGGTTGGTTCTTATCTGCAAGGCAAGTGTATTTTTACTGTTGTACTACTTGAAGGCCTTAACCTGGACAGCAACATATGTTATTTGTCAGATTACTGTATCAAATGTTTTGTTTGAGAGTTACATTACTCAGTTATTATGTATTTCAAACAACTAACTGCTATACGAGATGGCATATACAAATGAAATAGTATACAAATAAACATTTCTAGGTAAAACTTGTGTGTGGTGTCATGTCCTTTGCATTGTTTGTGAGTATATGTTTCATGCAATAATTGCCTTTTGTACGAAAGAATCAAACACTGGCCATTGTAAAAGGTGGCGACTGTAGGAATACTAGCTGTTCGATAAGCTGTACACCCTCTAAATATACTCTTCTTATACATATCTATAAGTAGTAATATATTTATATGTGTATGTATGTGTATACACACACACACACACACACACACCCACAGATATATATATATATATATATATATATATATATATATATATATATATATATATATATATATATATACATTTATGCATGTGTCTGTGTGTGTGTGTGTGTGTGTGTGTGTATAGGTATCATTGGAAAGTTTACTGGTTCCACTTTGTACATTCCCTATTGTAGACAGACTGTTCTGCATGATATGTTAGTGATATCATCCTGACATTATACAGCTGATATGACTTACTGTTAACTTGTTGTGGCTATGTTGTGCAGGGTCCTGGGTTTGGCACTTGCAAGTGTTGGTTATTGTGTTGCAAGGCAGATCTGTTCAGCTGTGGAGGAGGGGATGATGTCAATAATTACAAGAGATACTTATTTTGGGCCCCTTCACCCCCATTAACAGTGCCTTTGGTCAGATGTTTTGCAGTGAGAGGTTCAGAGTGTTGATCCAATGTGCAAACCCAATACACATTTATTTATATATGTATATATATATATATATATATATATATATATATATATATATATATATATATATATTGACATATATATATATAGATATAGATATATATATATATATATATATATATATATATATATATATATATATATATATATATATATATATATATATATATATATATATATATATATATATATATATATATGTATATATATATATATATATATATATATATATATATATATATATATATATATATATATATATATGTTCATAGGTTCATAGGGTCATACTAGGCTATCTGCCCTAGGGCATTTATAAGCCTAGCCAGAGTGTGTTTGGCTTTCGCCACCCATTTTAAATTAATTTTGATATGCCCTTTTTCAAGGTTAGTATACTGTGCCTCTGTCTACCAGTGACACAGAAGTGATACCCGGGGTAAACCTATGATCTCCCATCCACTCATCAAGATTCCTCTTGAAGAGAGTCAATGAGGGACTCTGCCTAACCTGGACTGGGATTTTATTCCAGAGTGAAGGGAGCCTCTGGATTATGAATCTGTCCCTCCAGCATGTCCTATTTATTTCAGTGCTGAGGTTCAAGTCTCTCGAGTGCGTAGCTCGATGGGATTTGGATTTTCTGAGGTGCAGCATGTCCATTAATTCCGGGTTGGACATGGCTTAATACGTCAGGCACAGATCGCCTCTGAGCAGGCGGTATGCCACTAAGTAGAGCTGGAGTTTCTTTAACCGGGCAGCATATGGCATCTGTTTGAGCCTTTGATCCTCTTGGTGAGGTACTTTTGGGGTCTTTCCAGTTGCTGCAGGTGTCTGGTAAGGTACATCCCAAAAGGGCATTGTACTCAATTATGGGCCTGATGAGGGATGAGTAAAGAGGCATGATGACCTCCCCTGATCTAGATGTGAATCCCTTCATGATTAGGTGGGCTATATAAAATGTTTTTCTAACCACTTTGGCCACGTGGTTGTCAAATGAGAGATTGCTATCAACTTGGGTCCCCAGGTCCCTAATTACTTCTTCTGTACTTAATGGATTACCACCTATGTGGTAATTTGTGGGCACTTTGTTTTTGCCAAAGGGGATGACTATACACTTTTTGGCATTTAGCTTGAGGCCATGGCTCTGGCACCAGTTGTCTGTTTCTATGAGGCCCTTTTGGAGGATGCTTGTGTCGACTGGAGACTCGATTATGGCGCCCAGTTTGCAGTCATCTACAAACTTGGTCAGCCACAGTCCTTCCGTGTTGGCCTGTACCTCCGAGAAATATATACTGAACAAGAGAGGTCCCAGGACTGAGCCTTGTGGGATGCCACTTGTAACTGGTTTGGAGTCTGACATGGCTCCAGCAATTCTAACCATATGGGTTCTGTCCTTGAGCCAGTTTGCAACCCATCTAGTGACATAGGGGTTTATATTTAAGTTGGTGAGCTTATCTATAATGCCCGAGTGGGTATTGTATCGAAGGCTTTTGCGAGGTCCAGGTAGGCTGTGTGGACCACCTTCCCCTCGTCAATGGCCTTGGTGACTGTTTCAAAGAAATCAACCAGGTTTAAGAGGCAGGATCTGCCCTTAACAAAGCCGAACTGGGTAGGATCCAGTGTCTGTAGGTCCCCAATATCTTTATTTATGAGGTCCATGATGATCCTTTCCATAGCTTTGCAGACCAAGCTAGTCAGGCTTATGGGGTGATAGTTTCCAGGATCCGTTGAGGCACCACCTTTATGGAGAGGGACCACTGTTGCTGCACGCCACTCTTTGAGTACATATCCTGTAGTAAGGCTGAGATTGAACAGTAGTTTTATGTTTGGGTTTAGCTCTTCTTGGAGTTCATGTAGGACGCAGCCCGGGACACCGTCTGGTCCCATTGATGCTGTGTTTTTTGCTTTGGAGAGGGCGGCTCTTACCTGAGCATCTGAGATGTCTGGGTTTGATATTTGCCCTTTTGGTGGGGAGGGGGGGAGAAGTTTGCGCTGAACCTGTCAGCTAGGATGTTGGCAATGTCTGTGGGTTCAGTGTATTTGTTGTCATTTTGGACAAATTCTGAGCATATCTGGGAATTACCACCCAGGTTCCTAACATAACTAAAGAAAGTCTTGTGATTATCCTTAGTGTCCTGTGCAATTTTTCTCTCTAAGCTGGCCTTAGAAGATTTTATGAGTGCTCAGAGTTTTTGCTAATACTGATCATAGATGTCTTTCTTTTTTGGGATTTTGCTCTATCTTGTAGTATCTTCTTTCTTCTATTGTATAGTTTGTTTATGGCTGGGGTCCACCAGACAGGACGTCTGCCTTTGGAGGATTGGGTCTTGGTTTTATTTGGGATTGCATGATCCATGCATTCCTGAAGGTGTTCATAGAATGCTTATAAAGGATTCTGCGGTCTGGGCCGTATTTTCCACAGGCTTGGGGCTTTGAAGAATTCCACCTCGGTTTTGAGGAGTGTGAAATTTGCTTTAGAGAAGTTTTTCACTGTGGTTTTCTGGGCAGGGGGTGGGGCCAGGATGTGAATATCCAGTGAGATTAGTTTATGGTCTGATCTTACCAGTGAGGGATACACTTCTGGTCTGGAGCATAGAGTCCCCATGTTGGTGATGATCAGGTCCAGTATGTTTTCCCTCTTGAGGAGTGGTAACAAGTTGTTCCATAGCATTTGAGTTTATAAATTCTAGGAACCTTTGGACTAGGGTGTTGGAGCTAGAGTAATGCTCCCAGTCTATGTTTGGGTAGTTGAAGTCACCCAATATAATGGTGTTTGGAGAGACCTTCATATTTTCCAGTGTTCTCAGGAAGGCCGAGTGGGGTTCCTGGGTTTAGGAGGGTGGTCTGTAGCAGGCAGTTTTAGCCACTGTTAGTTGCACATGAATAGTCTCTGATGCTTCGTGCTGTGCCACCAACCTGGATGTGTGGGTATCTTTGCCAAATATTGATACTCCCCCTCCTTTGTGGTTAAGTGCAAGTTTTGGGGCCGAAAAGCATGGTATGAGGTATAACCTGGTAGTGCTGGGGTGCTCTCGGCCTTGAACCAGGTTTCTGTTACTGCACAGATATCAATGTTCTCCATGCTAAGGAGAGTTTTGAGTGCATGCATCTTGAGGTTTAGACTTCTGGCATTGAGTAGCATTACTCTTAGTTTCTTATCCCTTGTGATACCTATGGAGTTGGGTTTGTCTTTGAGCCTTGCCTAAAAAAGGCACTATGGGGGAAGCAAGAGCCTTTGCCAATATCCGAAAGCCCAGGGGTGACAGGTGCAAGCTGTCCCTAGCGAAGCATCGGGGCTTGTCGAGCATGTCATCCCAGGCTGACAGGCATTGATCCTTTGAATGACACCAATACTTAAGCCAATTGTTGAAATTGATCATCTTGTCTTCATATTGTGGTGTCATTCTTGGTGAGGGTAAGATGCTACTCAAGGTAAAGGTCATACCGGCCTGGGCTACATGCTCAGAGAGCTCCTCTATGTCTCTTTTCATGTAGTCCAGGGAGGTACATCTCAGGTCATTCACACCAGCATGGACAATGACAGAGTCATATTTGTACTTGCTTTGGAGTGACCTGAGTGCTTGTGTTATGTGGCGGATCCTAGTGCCTGACAGGCAGCTCACCGTGACCTTCTCCTTGTTCAGCCTGGTGAGCAGGATGTCAGTGTGCCTGATGATAGAATCACCTATTACAAGTGTATCAGGTGTGTTGTTTAGCCTCAAGGGCTGTGACTGTTCAGCCCACTGGCTTTGTGAGCTATGTGTTGCACGTGTTTTGTTTTGGGGTAGTGGTTGCTTGGTGTCTACCTTGGAGGTCCCTTCTGCTTAGATAGATTTTTATTTAGAGCCTCCGAGTATGTTTTTGTGTGTTTATGTGTTTGGTTTGCTGTCGTGGTAGGTCAATGTGAGACTGGAATCGTAGTGAGTGTGATTTCCTTCTCCTCCTGACTGGTTACGCCAGTACTGAGTTGAGAGAGGTTAGCTTCCAGTTTGGCTATATGGTTGCATCTCTCACATGTGTTGGAATTTGTTGGGAGGAGGAGAGGGTTGTCTGTGTACATGAGGCAGTTGTAACATTGCCTCAAGATTCCCAGATTCACCAGCTGGACCGGAGAGGAGATTGACAACTGACCTTTGGACATGCTAGAATAGTATTGGAAATTCCTTTATAATTGAAAAAAGGGCCAATGGGGAACAAGGTACTCAAGGGGAGTTTGTGAGGGTGTAGTGCTTTTAATTTTTTAGTGCTGACATATAATTGCTTTAGTGAGCAAGTGCCAGGTAACTTAAATGCAATGTGTTACAGGTAACTTAAATGAAAAACGACAAACAGTAACTTTCTTTCAAGTGAAACAAGGAAATAAGTACAGTAAGCAATGCAGATATCACTAGGGATCCACAGAAGCACTGAAAAGCCATGTTTTAGGTGGAATTAGCATTTCAGGGAAATAACAAGCAAACAAACAACAAGCATACAAACAAAGCTAGATTCAGCAGGCCTGTATCTAGTCTATGCTACAGCAAACAAGGTGTACCAATTTCAGTAAGAAACAGTTCAAATATGCAGGCACTATAAGTATATATATATATATATATATATATATATATATATATATATATATATACATACATACATCTAAATATATATTTTCCCCCTACTGTTGAATGGCTGTGCTGCATGATATGTTTGAGAAAATATCAAAATTTATTTACATCTCAAATGGCTTAGTAGTAAATAACTTGGCTATAGTATCCAGGGTCCTGTTTGAGACTTGCAAGGGCTGATTATTTTGTTGCTGGGCAGAACAGGTGCTGTTGGAGACAGAGTGGTTAAGGCACTTTAAAGCAGTTGTAAGTGTGTTTGCGTGGGTTTGCATGGAGCTAAGCGATGCTTATGTGAGATTGGCTTAGCTTACTTACGGCCACTTAAACCCACACTAATTTCAAATAAAGAAAAGAAAAAATGGAGACAGGAAAGTGATGAAATCTGGGCAAGCTGGGGGACAAACAAGAGGAGAAACAGGTAAGGATGTGCAGAAAGGGTGTAGGAAAGGACCATAGCTCTGCATTTTGTTTGGCAGCAACAGCTGCTTTCAATGTGGGCAATTTAGAATTTGGAGCCTCACACCCTACAGGGAGGTGTGTGGGCATCATACAATATGGATGATTGGTAGGGTTAGATTATGTGATGTGTACATATCTCTGGGCAAAATACAGAGCTATGTATGGGGACGTGATTTTTTTGTGGGACAGATGCCTTTTTTAAGGTGAGAGTGGGATGTTAAGAAAGGATTATAGGTAAGTGTGGTGAGTGAGGTTTGGCAGGAGAGGTTGCATTTGCAGACAGACAAGACAGCAGACGGGTGGTGTATGACACATGGGGGGTAAACACCTTGATGGGGATGGTGGTTGGGAATCCGAGGCTCATGAGCCCCAGATGGTAATAGTGGCACTGATGTCCCCACCCGATGGCAGTCACCACTACTCCTTCACAGCCCCAAAGGTGGCTGTGCTGGGGCTGGGATGGAGGGCTTCCTGCCCCACTAGCTGTGTCAGGCTGCTCTCCACTTGGTGCAGGTGGTCATCCAGCTCCATCTGGAGGACACTGCACACCATGCCACAGACATTTTTTTTAAGGTGAGAGTGGGATGTTAAGGAAGGATTATAGGTAAGTGTGGTGAGGGAGATTTGGCAGAAGAGGTTGCATTTCCAGACAAGACAGACAAGACAGCAGACAGGGGCAGTGTATGACACACTGGGGGGTAAACACCTTGATTGGGAGGGTGGTTGGGAATCCGAGGCTCATGTGCCCCCCCAAATGGTAGTAGTGGCACTGATGTCCCCACCCAATGGCAGTCATTACTACTCCTTCACAGCCACAAAGGTGGCTGTGCTGGGTTCAGGGCTGGAGGGGCCTCCTGCCCCACTGGCTGTGCCAGTCTGCTCTCCACCTGATGCATGCGGTCATCCAGCTCCATCTGGAGGACACTGCACACCATGCCACAGACCTCATCCCGGGTGACAACATCCTCACCACGCCCCATCCCCTGCAGCGGTTCCATCCGAGGGTGGTGCAGGACCAGCAGATGAGGGAGGTCACGGTTGGGTCCCAGATGTGCTGGGACTCAGTGCCTCAGCCAGGTGGGGTGGAGAGGCGGATCTGCTGAGATCTACCTTCCCATATGTGCTATGATGTGGAAATTAACAATGAATATTGGTTAGTCATGCACAGCACATTACAACATTTGTCAAAATAGCATGCATGGATATTCCCATTTACCCAAAACAGTGCAATTATAACAGTGCTATAGCAAACAGAACCCATGCATATATGGAATGGCATTCAGGGTTGCAACAGCATGCCAGTTAGTGGTATGTCAGGCAGGCAATAAAATGATTATTCAACAGGGAATATTAGTATGCACACAGTTTAAGCAATGATAAACCAAATGGAACAATGGTCCCAAAAGTAGAGGTTTGTTTAGGAACATACCCATGTTGGTTTCACTGTGATGGTTGGATCGGTTGACTGGTGGGGGAAGGGAACATTTTCAATTGACAACTGCTATCAAGTATATTTGTCAGTACACTACTATTCACTACTCTACATTCTGACCACACTTACACTCTACCTGGGCCATGGGGCTGCTACAGCACACCAACAGCTGTAGATATCAACAGAGCAATTGTACCCTTATTTTAGCTATACACATCAGACCTGTTTCTATACCAATTTCTTTACCTGTGGGCCCTGTGGAGATAAACTGTGTGCACATTACATTGCTGTTTCTACACATATTTCAGATTCACATATTAGTTGCAGGCCCTGGAGTGTGTGTCGTGCCTTTCACATACATCTACTGTGACATTCTCTGTGTGCAGGTTTCTTGGCAACTGTGGAAACTATCCGTGACAGCATGACACTTGAGGGGCTTGTCTGGGCCAGACTGCAGAGTGTGGATGTCTAGCTTGCATCTATTTGTAGGACTGGGGCTGATCAACACAGCAATTTTACACCTTTCATAGTTGTAAACATCATACTAGTACTTCTATTCAGATTTCTTTACCTGTGTACCCTATATGGAAAATGTATGTGTTGCAGTACGCTAAGTTTTTTATTCAGATTTCAGTTTATAACTGTAGAACCAGACTGAGATGTTAGTGGAGGTCCCTGGATTCGAACCATGGTGTGTGTGCAAAATTGAACTACAGGCCTAGTCCTTATCAGACCGAGGTACTGGGAGGTGTTGTAGGTTGCTTGTGACATTTCTATCTAGTACATATTTTTGTGCACAGTATTTTTATTACGACATGTTGTATTATTTGTTTCTCATTTTCAGCACAAATTATGCATACACAACAGACACTGGTGTCACTGTTTGTGAAACATTTGCACATTAGCTGGATTGCACATTTTACTGTTTTACAACTACATACTGCAATTTAGATTCCTGAGTACACGGTGTAGGTTTTCCATGTACCAGTTAGCCTTATACATTTTCAGTACATTCACAGCTACATACAGCTGAAATTGAAAGGTTAACACAAGACAATGCTGGCAGACAAACAAGTAAAACACATTCTGATGGAAATATGTACTGTTGCTTTTTTTCAGTTATTTGACATGCCCATTCTGAAATATGCAGACAAGCAGTGCTAACTCAGTTCACCTCACTTAATGCGTTCTGCAGGACATACACATTTCTATCTTTCAGGTACAAGTGAGATGACACACACCAGTGTTTGGGATCACCTTTATTAGTTTTGACATACATATCTGTGCACAACTCAAAAATCTACAATTAGTATTCCTGTATGATCTGCACAGGGGAATGCTTTTCATTTATAACTATTACAGTAGCCCCAACATGACTCTTTCTTGGCAGGTTCACTCAGACACACTCATACATATTCTAATATTCCTCTCCTGCATATTGTAACTTGTTTGCTACTGACATCTGTATTACACAGCAGCTGAGAATACTCCATTGTAATGCTGGCAGCCTGACACAGGGATTTATTCCTGACTTTTACAGCACAATTATATATACAGGCAGTACTACCATTATTATAATTTTGATTTCTTACTGCTAATATTAGGGGGTATTCTTTACTCACCATAATGCCGATGCAACCAGGCCAGTCACTGGGCATGAGTCTTCACATTCTGGGACCTCTCCACAGCAGCTGTAAGGGGAGACATCACACATTAATCACACCTGCAAAGTCACAGGTTGAACATTTTCCATACTTAGAGGTACATAAGACTGCATACTTACAGACAGGTGGGGCATCCTGTGCTCGGGCTTCTATGATCCACTGGTCCAAGAGTGCACCCCTCCTCCACTTCAGGTCATCATGGTGGTGACGTACCTGTTCTCCAGTCTGGGGTATGCCAGTGGCACTGGTGAGATTGCATGCAAGCTGGTCCCAGGCCTCTGCTTTGTACTGTGAGCCCTAGTACTGGCCCTGCAGCAGCCTGCCATCATGCTTTTTTACTAGGAGCCAAACCATGACCCTGGACTCCTAGATGCCCCAACTTTGTGCTTGGAAGCAAACACCTTCACCAACATCAGACATTTTGGTCCTGCTGTGAGCAATCCCAAATGTTTATGGCTGTATTCCCACCTGTGAGGTTTAAATAGGGCAGTATTCCCGCTTTTCTTGATTGGTCAGTTTTATATGCTGAACTATGCTTAGTTCTGGGCAAAACCGCATAGCAATGCTTAAACTAGGTAAGCAGAGCTGAAAGCAGGTAAGCAATGCTTACACTAGCAAAGCATTACTTAAATCTGTTTTTTTCATTACATTTATAAATTATTTTTTACATTGATATTTTACATATTCCCACCCCTACTGTGCTATATATGAGCCATATGATTGACATCTATCATTCAAATTCCTTAAAAGTTTATTAAATAATTTGGCAGAGGCAGGATTTGAACTGAGCATGTTTTACATGCTAAACCATGGCAGTACAACTATGCTACAGTAGCTTAGTGACATTTTTTTATCTCATTAGCACTTGTCTATCATTTATAGGATTTCAGCCAGGCTAAGCATAGCAACGAGCCATGCAAACAAACTGCGCACCACTTAAATTTCGTATTTATTTGATGAAAAAATATATATTTTTAAATTTTTATTGTTTTCCTCTTGCCCTACTGCTTCCATGCATGTAGGGCAAGAGTGTATACATTTTGTTGTGCACTAGAAGGCTGCTGCCTTCTAGGTGTTTGTGTTTTGTTTTTTTGTTTTTTTTAGTGTCCATGGACATTGAAATGTTAGCTACTTACATTTCAGTGTCTGCGGATACTCATTTACTATATAATATTAGAGCCAGGCTCTAATATTATATAACTTGATACTCATCTGTGCCACAAATTGACATACCGCACTTTCTGAGCGAAGGGGGCATGTTACATGTGCAGGCACTGCTGACACATGCCCATTGCACTCATTCTTGGTTCATGTCCATTTAGATTAAATAGCAATGCACCTTTGCAAGAATAATCTTATTCTTGCATGGAGCTTCGTGAATCCTGGGGTAAATCTTAAACAAAAATGTTACTTATCATTTAATGTAATTCACAAAAAGGACACATCTTTTATGAAGAAAACACATATACATACAAAAAAAGCCAAAGTAAAAAAAATGACATTCTGCAAAATCCTACCCTGGGATGGGAAAGCACACACAGTAGCATATTTTACATTCATTAGCATGTGTACCATATATCTTGGATGCCTCAGGTTACCAGAAACTAGCAGAAGAGCACTAAAGCGCGTTTCTCTTAAACAATGTCATTGTATAATTACAAAAATGCAGGTCATACCAACCATGGGTAAATTGTGTGATACCCAAACTCATTATTACTTAAATATTACACTTCCTTAAATTCCATTTTTCATTCCATACAGTACAAAGGCCAGATTATTGTTTTCAAGATTCTGAATTGTATGCCCTTGCTCATAACATAATCTTTTCATATTTGGACAACCAATTTAATTATTGAGTTAGTTGTACCTAGCCTGTCCCAAATTTCCTTGCCAGAGTTACCACATCCTGATTGATGTTAACCCTGAGATACTTGAACATGGTCACTTGTTCTACACATGGTCATAGGAATATGTATCAAAGGCTTCCTCTTGTCATGAAACCATCTTGGTCTTCCTTTTGTTGGTGTTTATTTCAAGAGAATATTAATTTGACTGCACATCTACCTTATTTAATAATCATTGCAAGTCCTCTGATCATGTTGAGACAAGGACACTATCATCAGCATAATGCAGGTTGCTAATATTTTGACCATTTATTCAAAACCTACCCTGAGACAGTTCAGTCACAGAGTTCCTCATTACCTCTTTATTTTACAGAATATAGTAAACAGTTGAGATAATGACAAACTTGTTGAACTATTTTCTTCACTTAGAAAGCTTCTGAAAGAACATTCTGTACTCTGACACATGCTTGCTCATATGTGGGACTGTACCCCCCACCCCCCAGCTAATTATATATTTTTACTCTGAGATTGCACAGTCCCAAGGAAAAGGGCATAGTCATCTAAATGGGGATTGTCAATCCCACATGCCTGTTGACCATCTGTTTGGTTGACCATATTCTGTCAATTAAACAAATGTCGACTCAAGTGCCATTCAACAAAGTTACTAGAACACATACAGATGCATAAGTAAGATGAGATTAAGCCTGGATAACACAGAAAATTTATATAGAATGGCAGTCTCATTTACTGTTGAGTTATTTAAAGAAATGCATTTGAAAAAGGAAAGGGTAGTGAAAGGGAAGAGGAATTAAAACTGATTGTAAAAGTGGTTATGTTAGATGAGTCAGTGGTTTTCAGATTTTGAAACAGAACAGGTGCAGAACTAAAAGCGGAAGAAAAGACATATCCAGCAAAAGAAAAGATCACTATCCCTTTGTGTATTTACTGAGACCTTACCTGGAGCAGTGACATCTCAAGAGACCTATTCTCCATAAACATACAGAGGCTCAGGTAGTTAAAGATGTATCAGACACAGAGGAGAAATGAAAGAGCACATCAACAAACTCTTTGGACCATTTCTCAGATAAACTGTTACAGCAGGGAGAAGCTCAGGACCCAGTCAATGTTTAGGAGCACAGCAGTAAGCAAATCATGCTTCAGCAATTCTAACCATATGGGTTCTGTCCTTGAGCCAGTTTGCAACCCATCTAGTGACATAGGGGTTTATATTTAAGTTGGTGAGCTTATCTATAATGCCCAGTGGGTATTATGTCGAAGGCTTTGCGAGGTCAGGTAGGCTGTGTGGACCACCTTCCCTCGTCAATGGCCTTGGTGACTGTTTCAAAGAAATCAACCAGGTTTAAGAGGCAGGATCTGCCCTTAACAAAGCGGAACTGGGTAGGATCCAGTGTCTGTAGGTCCCCAATATCTTTATTTATAGGGTCCATGATGATCCTTTCCATAGCTTTGCAGACCAAGCTAGTCAGGCTTATGGGGTGATAGTTTCCAGGATCCGTTGAGGCACCACCTTTATGGAGAGGGACCACTGTTGCTGTACGCCACTCTTTGAGTACATATCCTGTAGTAAGGCTGAGATTGAACAGTGGTTTTATGTTTGGGTTTAGCTCTTCTTGGAGTTCATGTAGGACGCAGCCCGGGACACCGTCTGGTCCCATTGATGCTGTGTTTTTTGCTTTGGAGAGGGCGGCTCTTACCTGAGCATCTGAGATGTCTGGGTTTGATATTTGCCCTTTTGGTGGGGAGGGGGGGAGAAGTTTGCGCTGAACCTGTCAGCTAGGATGTTGGCAATGTCTGTGGGTTCAGTGTATTTTTTGTCATTTTGGACTAATTCTGAGCATATCTGGGAATTACCACCCAGGTTCCTAACATAACTAAAGAAAGTCTTGTGATTATCCTTAGTGTCCTGTGCAATTTTTCTCTCTAAGCTGGCCTTAGAAGATTTTATGAGTGCTCGTAGTTTTTTGCTAATACTGATCAGAGATGCCTTCCCTTTTTGGGATTTTGCTCTATCATGTAGTAGCTTCCTTCTTCTATTGTATAGTTTGTTTATGGCTGGGGTCCACCAGACAGGACGTCTGCCTTTGGAGGATTGGGTCTTGGTTTTATTTGGGATTGCATGATCCATGCATTCCTGAAGGTGTTCATAGAATGCGTTTATAAAGGATTCTGCGGTCTGGGCCGTATTTTCCACAGGCTTGGGGGCTTTGAAGAATTCCACCTCGGTTTTGAGGAGTGTGAAATTTGCTTTAGAGAAGTTTTTCACTGTGGTTTTCTGGGCAGGGGGTGGGGCCAGGATGTGAATATCCAGTGAGATTAGTTTATGGTCTGATCTTACCAGTGAGGGATACACTTCTGGTCTGGAGCATAGAGTCCCCATGTTGGTGATGATCAGGTCCAGTATGTTTTCCCCTCTTGAGGGAGTGGTAACAAGTTGTTCCATAGCATTTGAGTTTATAAATTCTAGGAACCTTTGGACTAGGGTGTTGGAGCTAGAGTAATGCTCCCAGTCTATGTTTGGGTAGTTGAAGTCACCCAATATAATGGTGTTTGGAGAGACCTTCATATTTTCCAGTGTTCTCAGGAAGGCCGAGTGGGGTTCCTGGGTTTAGGAGGGTGGTCTGTAGCAGGCAGTTTTAGCCACTGTTAGTTGCACATGAATAGTCTCTGATGCTTCGTGCTGTGCCACCAACCTGGATGTGTGGGTATCTTTGCCAAATATTGATACTCCCCCTCCTTTTGTGGTTAAGTGCAAGTTTTGGGGCCGAAAAGCATGGTATGAGGTATAACCTGGTAGTGCTGGGGTGCTCTCGGGAGCCTTGAACCAGGTTTCTGTTACTGCACAGATATCAATGTTCTCCATGCTAAGGAGAGTTTTGAGTGCATGCATCTTGAGGTTTAGACTTCTGGCATTGAGTAGCATTACTCTTAGTTTCTTATCCCTTGTGATACCTATGGAGTTGGGTTTGTCTTTTGAGCCTTGCCTAAAAAAGGCACTATGGGGGAAGCAAGAGCCTTTGCCAATATCCGAAAGCCCAGGGGTGACAGGTGCAAGCTGTCCCTAGCGAAGCATCGGGGCTTGTCGAGCATGTCATCCCAGGCTGACAGGCATTGGATCCCCTTTGAATGACACCAATACTTAAGCCAATTGTTGAAATTGATCATCTTGTCTTCATATTGTGGTGTCATTCTTGGTGAGGGTAAGATGCTACTCAAGGTAAGGGTCATACCGGCCTGGGCTACATGCTCAGAGAGCTCCTCTATGTCTCTTTTCATGTAGTCCAGGGAGGTACATCTCAGGTCATTCACACCAGCATGGACAATGACAGAGTCATATTTGTACTTGCTTTGGAGTGACCTGAGTGCTTGTGTTATGTGGCGGATCCTAGTGCCTGACAGGCAGCTCACCGTGACCTTCTCCTTGTTCAGCCTGGTGAGCAGGATGTCAGTGTGCCTGATGATAGAATCACCTATTACAAGTGTATCAGGTGTGTTGTTTAGCCTCAAGGGCTGTGACTGTTCAGCCCACTGGCTTTGTGAGCTATGTGTTGCACGTGTTTTGTTTTGGGGTAGTGGTTGCTTGGGTGTCTGCTTTGGAGGTCTCTACTGCTTAGGCAGATTTTTATTTAGAGCCTCCGAGTATGTTTTTGTGTGTTTATGTGTTTGGTTTGCTGTCGTGGTAGGTCAATGTGAGACTGGAATCGTAGTGAGTGTGATTTCCTTCTCCTCCTGACTGGTTACGCCAGTACTGAGTTGAGAGAGGTTAGCTTCCAGTTTGGCTATATGGTTGCATCTCTCACATGTGTTGGAATTTGTTGGGAGGAGGAGAGGGTTGTCTGTGTACATGAGGCAGTTGTAACATTGCCTCAAGATTCCCAGATTCACCAGCTGGACCGGAGAGGAGATTGACAACTGACCTTTGGACATGCTAGAATAGTATTGGAAATTCCTTTATAATTGAAAAAGGGCCAATGGGGAACAAGGTACTCAAGGGGAGTTTGTGAGGGTGTAGTGCTTTTAATTTTTTAGTGCTGACATATAATTGCTTTAGTGAGCAAGTGCCAGGTAACTTAAATGCAATGTGTTACAGGTAACTTAAATGCAAAAACGACAAACAGTAACTTTCTTTCAAGTGAAACAAGGAAATAAGTACAGTAAGCAATGCAGATATCACTAGGGATCCACAGAAGCACTGAAAAGCCATGTTTTAGGTGGAATTAGCATTTCAGGGAAATAACAAGCAAACAAACAACAAGCATACAAACAAAGCTAGATTCAGCAGGCCTGTATCTAGTCTATGCTACAGCAAACAAGGTGTACCAATTTCAGTAAGAAACAGTTCAAATATGCAGGCACTATAAGTATATATATATATATATATATATATATATATATATATATATATATATATATATATATACATACATACATCTAAATATATATTTTCCCCCTACTGTTGAATGGCTGTGCTGCATGATATGTTTGAGAAAATATCAAAATTTATTTACATCTCAAATGGCTTAGTAGTAAATAACTTGGCTATAGTATCCAGGGTCCTGCGTTTGAGACTTGCAAGGGCTGATTATTTTGTTGCTGGGCAGAACAGGTGCTGTTGGAGACAGAGTGGTTAAGGCACTTTAAAGCAGTTGTAAGTGTGTTTGCGTGGGTTTGCATGGAGCTAAGCGATGCTTATGTGAGATTGGCTTAGCTTACGCCTACTTACGGCCACTTAAACCCACACTAATTTCAAATAAAGAAAAGAAAAAATGGAGACAGGAAAGTGATGAAATCTGGGCAAGCTGGGGGACAAACAAGAGGAGAAACAGGTAAGGATGTGCAGAAAGGGTGTAGGAAAGGACCATAGCTCTGCATTTTGTTTGGCAGCAACAGCTGCTTTCAATGTGGGCAATTTAGAATTTGGAGCCTCACACCCTACAGGGAGGTGTGTGGGCATCATACAATATGGATGATTGGTAGGGTTAGATTATGTGATGTGTACATATCTCTGGGCAAAATACAGAGCTATGTATGGGGACGTGATTTTTTTGTGGGACAGATGCCCTTTTTTAAGGTGAGAGTGGGATGTTAAGAAAGGATTATAGGTAAGTGTGGTGAGTGAGGTTTGGCAGGAGAGGTTGCATTTGCAGACAGACAAGACAGCAGACGGGGTGGTGTATGACACATGGGGGGTAAACACCTTGATGGGGAGGGTGGTTGGGAATCCGAGGCTCAAGAGCCCCCAGATGGTAGTAGTGGCACTGATGTCCCCACCCGATGGCAGTCACCACTACTCCTTCACAGCCCCAAAGGTGGCTGTGCTGGGGGCTGGGATGGAGGGGCTTCCTGCCCCACTAGCTGTGCCAGGCTGCTCTCCACTTGGTGCAGGTGGTCATCCAGCTCCATCTGGAGGACACTGCACACCATGCCACAGACATTTTTTTTAAGGTGAGAGTGGGATGTTAAGGAAGGATTATAGGTAAGTGTGGTGAGGGAGATTTGGCAGAAGAGGTTGCATTTCCAGACAAGACAGACAAGACAGCAGACAGGGGCAGTGTATGACACACTGGGGGGTAAACACCTTGATTGGGAGGGTGGTTGGGAATCCGAGGCTCATGAGCCCCCCCAAATGGTAGTAGTGGCACTGATGTCCCCACCCAATGGCAGTCATTACTACTCCTTCACAGCCACAAAGGTGGCTGTGCTGGGTTCAGGGCTGGAGGGGCCTCCTGCCCCACTGGCTGTGCCAGTCTGCTCTCCACCTGATGCATGCGGTCATCCAGCTCCATCTGGAGGACACTGCACACCATGCCACAGACCTCATCCCGGGTGACAACATCCTCACCATGCCCCATCCCCTGCAGCGGTTCCATCCGAGGGTGGTGCAGGACCAGCAGATGAGGGAGGTCACGGTTGGGTCCCAGATGTGCTGGGACTCAGTGCCTCAGCCAGGTGGGGTGGAGAGGCGGATCTGCTGAGATCTACCTTCCCATATGTGCTATGATGTGGAAATTAACAATGAATATTGGTTAGTCATGCACAGCACATTACAACATTTGTCAAAATAGCATGCATGGATATTCCCATTTACCCAAAACAGTGCAATTATAACAGTGCTATAGCAAACAGAACCCATGCATATATGGAATGGCATTCAGGGTTGCAACAGCATGCCAGTTAGTGGTATGTCAGGCAGGCAATAAAATGATTATTCAACAGGGAATATTAGTATGCACACAGTTTAAGCAATGATAAACCAAATGGAACAATGGTCCCAAAAGTAGAGGTTTGTTTAGGAACATACCCATGTTGGTTTCACTGTGATGGTTGGATCGGTTGACTGGTGGGGAAGGGAACATTTTCAATTGACAACTGCTATCAAGTATATTTGTCAGTACACTACTATTCACTACTCTACATTCTGACCACACTTACACTCTACCTGGGCCATGGGGCTGCTACAGCACACCAACAGCTGTAGATATCAACAGAGCAATTGTACCCTTATTTTAGCTATACACATCAGACCTGTTTCTATACCAATTTCTTTACCTGTGGGCCCTGTGGAGATAAACTGTGTGCACATTACATTGCTGTTTCTACACATATTTCAGATTCACATATTAGTTGCAGGCCCTGGAGTGTGTGTCGTGCCTTTCACATACATCTACTGTGACATTCTCTGTGTGCAGGTTTCTTGGCAACTGTGGAAACTATCCGTGACAGCATGACACTTGAGGGGCTTGTCTGGGCCAGACTGCAGAGTGTGGATGTCTAGCTTGCATCTATTTGTAGGACTGGGGCTGATCAACACAGCAATTTTACACCTTTCATAGTTGTAAACATCATACTAGTACTTCTATTCAGATTTCTTTACCTGTGTACCCTATATGGAAAATGTATGTGTTGCAGTACGTTACCTTTTTTATTCAGATTTCAGTTTATAACTGTAGAACCAGACTGAGATGTTAGTGGAGGTCCCTGGATTCGAACCATGGTGTGTGTGCAAAATTGAACTACAGGCCTAGTCCTTATCAGACCGAGGTACTGGGGAGGTGTTGTAGGTTGCTTGTGACATTTCTATCTAGTACATATTTTTGTGCACAGTATTTTTATTACGACATGTTGTATTATTTGTTTCTCATTTTCAGCACAAATTATGCATACACAACAGACACTGGTGTCACTGTTTGTGAAACATTTGCACATTAGCTGGATTGCACATTTTACTGTTTTACAACTACATACTGCAATTTAGATTCCTGAGTACACGGTGTAGGTTTTCCATGTACCTGTTAGCCTTATACATTTTCAGTACATTCACAGCTACATACAGCTGAAATTGAAAGGTTAACACAAGACAATGCTGGCAGACAAACAAGTAAAACACATTCTGATGGAAATATGTACTGTTGCTTTTTCAGTTATTTGACATGCCCATTCTGAAATATGCAGACAAGCAGTGCTAACTCAGTTCACCTCACTTAATGCGTTCTGCAGGACATACACATTTCTATCTTTCAGGTACAAGTGAGATGACACACACCAGTGTTTGGGATCACCTTTATTAGTTTTGACATACATATCTGTGCACAACTCAAAATCTACAATTAGTATTCCTGTATGATCTGCACAGGGGAATGCTTTTCATTTATAACTATTACAGTAGCCCCAACATGACTCTTTCTTGGCAGGTTCACTCAGACACACTCATACATATTCTAATATTCCTCTCCTGCATATTGTAACTTGTTTGCTACTGACATCTGTATTACACAGCAGCTGAGAATACTCCATTGTAATGCTGGCAGCCTGACACAGGGATTTATTCCTGACTTTTACAGCACAATTATATATACAGGCAGTACTACCATTATTATAATTTTGATTTCTTACTGCTAATATTAGGGGGTATTCTTTACTCACCATAATGCCGATGCAACCAGGCCAGTCACTGGGCATGAGTCTTCACATTCTGGGACCTCTCCACAGCAGCTGTAAGGGGAGACATCACACATTAATCACACCTGCAAAGTCACAGGTTGAACATTTTCCATACTTAGAGGTACATAAGACTGCATACTTACAGACAGGTGGGGCATCCTGTGCTCGGGCTTCTATGATCCACTGGTCCAAGAGTGCACCCCTCCTCCACTTCAGGTCATCATGGTGGTGGCGTACCTGTTCTCCAGTCTGGGGTATGCCAGTGGCACTGGTGAGATTGCATGCAAGCTGGTCCCAGGCCTCTGCTTTGTACTGTGAGCCCTAGTACTGGCCCTGCAGCAGCCTGCCATCATGCTTTTTTACTAGGAGCCAAACCATGACCCTGGACTCCTAGATGCCCCAACTTTGTGCTTGGAAGCAAACACCTTCACCAACATCAGACATTTTGGTCCTGCTGTGAGCAATCCCAAATGTTTATGGCTGTATTCCCACCTGTGAGGTTTAAATAGGGCAGTATTCCCGCGCTTTTTCTTGATTGGTCAGTTTTTATATGCTGAACTATGCTTAGTTCTGCGCAAACCCGCATAGCAATGCTTAAACTAGGTAAGCACAGCTGAAAGCAGGTAAGCAATGCTTACACTAGCAAAGCATT
The DNA here is from genome assembly GCF_019279795.1 of Protopterus annectens. NCBI lineage: Eukaryota > Metazoa > Chordata > Ceratodontiformes > Protopteridae > Protopterus > Protopterus annectens. The sequence goes on from NC_056745.1 coordinate 900,549,456, forward strand.
GCTTAAATCTATTTTTTTCATTACATTTATAAATTATTTTTTTACATTTATATTTTACATATTCCCACCCCTACTGTGCTATATATGAGCCATATGATTGACATCTATCATTCAAATTCCTTAAAAGTTTATTAAATAATTTGGCAGAGGCAGGATTTGAACTGAGCATGTTTTACATGCTAAACCATGGCAGTACAACTATGCTACAGTAGCTTAGTGACATTTTTATGTCATTAGCACTTGTCTATCATTTATAGGATTTCAGCCAGGCTAAGCATAGCAACGAGCCATGCAAACAAACTGCGCACCACTTAAATTTCGTATTTATTTGATGAAAAAATATATATTTTTAAATTTTTATTGTTTTCCTCTTGCCCTACTGCTTCCATGCATGTAGGGCAAGAGTGTATGTATACATTTTGGGTTGTGCACTAGAAGGCTGCTGCCTTCTAGGTGTTTGTGTTTTGTTTTTTTGTTTTTTTTAGTGTCCATGGACATTGAAATGTTAGCTACTTACATTTCAGTGTCTGCGGATACTCATTTACTATATAATATTAGAGCCAGGCTCTAATATTATATAACTTGATACTCATCTGTGCCACAAATTGACATACCGCACTTTCTGAGCGAAGGGGGCATGTTACATGTGCAGGCACTGCTGACACATGCCCATTGCACTCATTCTTGGTTCATGTCCATTTAGATTAAATAGCAATGCACCTTTGCAAGAATAATCTTATTCTTGCATGGAGCTCGTGAATCCTGGGGTAAATCTTAAACAAAAATGTTACTTATCATTTATTGTAATTCACAAAAAGGACACATCTTTTATGAAGAAAACACATATACATACAAAAAAAGCCAAAGTAAAAAAAATGACATTCTGCAAAATCCTACCCTGGGATGGGAAAGCACACACAGTAGCATATTTTACATTCATTAGCATGTGTACCATATATCTTGGATGCCTCAGGTTACCAGAAACTAGCAGAAGAGCACTAAAGCGCGTTTCTCTTAAACAATGTCATTGTATAATTACAAAAATGCAGGTCATACCAACCATGGGTAAATTGTGTGATACCCAAACTCATTATTACTTAAATATTACACTTCCTTAAATTCCATTTTTCATTCCATACAGTACAAAGGCCAGATTATTGTTTTCAAGATTCTGAATTGTATGCCCTTGCTCATAACATAATCTTTTCATATTTGGACAACCAATTTAATTATTGAGTTAGTTGTACCTAGCCTGTCCCAAATTTCCTTGCCAGAGTTACCACATCCTGATTGATGTTAACCCTGAGATACTTGAACATGGTCACTTGTTCTACACATGGTCATAGGAATATGTATCAAAGGCTTCCTCTTGTCATGAAACCATCTTGGTCTTCCTTTTGTTGGTGTTTATTTCAAGAGAATATTCATTTGACTGCACATCTACCTTATTTAATAATCATTGCAAGTCCTCTGATCATGTTGAGACAAGGACACTATCATCAGCATAATGCAGGTTGCTAATATTTTGACCATTTATTCAAAACCTACCCTGAGACAGTTCAGTCACAGAGTTCCTCATTACCTCTTTATTTTACAGAATATAGTAAACAGTTGAGATAATGACAAACTTGTTGAACTATTTTCTTCACTTAGAAAGCTTCTGAAAGAACATTCTGTACTCTGACACATGCTTGCTCATATGTGGGACTGTACCCCCCACCCCCCAGCTAATTATATATTTTTACTCTGAGATTGCACAGTCCCAAGGAAAAGGGCATAGTCATCTAAATGGGGATTGTCAATCCCACATGCCTGTTGACCATCTGTTTGGTTGACCATATTCTGTCAATTAAACAAATGTCGACCAAGTGCCATTCAACAAAGTTACTAGAACACATACAGATGCATAAGTAAGATGAGATTAAGCCTGGATAACACAGAAAATTTATATAGAATGGCAGTCTCATTTACTGTTGAGTTATTTAAAGAAATGCATTTGAAAAAGGAAAGGGTAGTGAAAGGGAAGAGGAATTAAAACTGATTGTAAAAGTGGTTATGTTAGATGAGTCAGTGGTTTTCAGATTTTGAAACAGAACAGGTGCAGAACTAAAAGCGGAAGAAAAGACATATCCAGCAAAAGAAAAGATCACTATCCCTTTGTGTATTTACTGAGACCTTACCTGGAGCAGTGACATCTCAAGAGACCTATTCTCCATAAACATACAGAGGCTCAGGTAGTTAAAGATGTATCAGACACAGAGGAGAAATGAAAGAGCACATCAACAAACTCTTTGGACCATTTCTCAGATAAACTGTTACAGCAGGGAGAAGCTCAGGACCCAGTCAATGTTTAGGAGCACAGCAGTAAGCAAATCATGCTTCAGCGACAACTTGAACCCAGAATATCTGGATCAGTACTATGACTGCTCAGTTATTAATCTTTTGAAGCAAGCAGCTGAGACTTGGGTCAACTTGTGTGAAACTTCACATCTCCCACCTACATATGTGAGTTACATACAAGCAGATCAGTGAGAACGGAAGAAGTACAACTGTATTTTATTTTGTTTTGGGTAATTGGGCTGGTCTGCATACCTTTTTTTTTTTTTTTTTTTTACCCACAACCCAAGCTCACCGTAGAACAAACATTAAGTGAAGTAATACCTTCCTGCCCCCAAACACATTACACAAGAAATTGCACAAAGACATAAAAGGAAATTTATATCAGCAATTGCACTGAGCCATGACTCACAAAAACTGATATATTAATTAGAAGCATTTGGAAGCACAGGCCCTAATTAAAGTATAAGAGCACAGCACTTTATAAAATGAAACTCTTCAAGTAAGTTTGGAACCCAGACCCTCCAAATTATCATTCTGGTTACAGCACCATTCAGCTATTGATGCAGCTTAGAATGCAAGCTTTCATCTCTGTCTCATAAATATGTGATTCACACACAGACCAATGAGAATAGAAGTGAAACAGACATGCAAATGCAGTTGAGGTACTAGAGAGGATATCCTCAAGAATTTTACATGGACTACCTTAGAAATCTTGCAAGTCTTATAACGACAGACACTCGCAGACTCTATCAAAACATATGACAATGTGGGAGAAATGATAGAACCTTCAAAACTATTATAGCAGGTAAGCCCAAGAATCTTGTAATTAAAACACATAACAGAACTATTTGAAGATAAAAGGCGGCCCATTGCATAGCTTTCTAAATATATTATGTTATCTAAGATATTGTGTGGAATTCAGGAAGGCTTTGAGTACATACCAGAATATCATAGTGAGGGTTAAGCCTATACCATCTATAACCATGTTTCTCAAAACTAATATATAAATCATAACACTGCCAAGACAACTTACCTTCAAAGTAGTCGTATTGGAGAACGCATTTAGTAGCCTATATCCAGTGTCCTCAAACCACCTTCCAAAAGAAAAAGAAAAGCAAAAAAATATATATATCTTATCACAGAGAATAAGTGTAAATGCTTCAGCGACTTTGGTTAACAGCCTTACTTAAAATCATCAACATCAAGACTGCAATAAATCCTCCTTTCTACTTGAATTTTATAACGCTGTTGATGTGGTTACAAAGCTATCACAATAGTATGCAACATACTATACTTCCTTACTTCAGCATACAAACTGTTTGTCTCTTCAAATATTTCTGTTTCCTTAATATTTCACAGCTCTCATTGTAAGTATCATTTAGTTGCACTAGTAGGTCCAAACACTATTTAGTTCAATGATTTTTAACCCTCACATGTTTCTGTTTAACATTTGAAGAATTCCACCTCGGTTTTGAGGAGTGTGAAATTTGCTTTAGAGAAGTTTTTCACTGTGGTTTTCTGGGCAGGGGGTGGGGTCAGGATGTGAATATCCAGTGAGATTAGTTTATGGTCTGATCTTACCAGTGAGGGATACACTTCTGGTCTGGAGCATAGAGTCCCCATGTTGGTGATGATCAGGTCCAGTATGTTTTCCCCTCTTGAGGGAGTGGTAACAAGTTGTTCCATAGCATTTGAGTTTATAAATTCTAGGAACCTTTGGACTAGGGTGTTGGAGCTAGAGTAATGCTCCCAGTCTATGTTTGGGTAGTTGAAGTCACCCAATATAATGGTGTTTGGAGAGACCTTCATATTTTCCAGTGTTCTCAGGAAGGCCGAGTGGGGTTCCTGGGTTTAGGAGGGTGGTCTGTAGCAGGCAGTTTTAGCCACTGTTAGTTGCACATGAATAGTCTCTGATGCTTCGTGCTGTGCCACCAACCTGGATGTGTGGGTATCTTTGCCAAATATTGATACTCCCCCTCCTTTTGTGGTTCAGTGCAAGTTTTGGGGCCGAAAAGCATGGTATGAGGTATAACCTGGTAGTGCTGGGGTGCTCTCGGGAGCCTTGAACCAGGTTTCTGTTACTGCACAGATATCAATGTTCTCCATGCTAAGGAGAGTTTTGAGTGCATGCATCTTGAGGTTTAGACTTCTGGCATTGAGTAGCATTACTCTTAGTTTCTTATCCCTTGTGATACCTATGGAGTTGGGTTTGTCTTTTGAGCCTTGCCTAAAAAAGGCACTATGGGGGAAGCAAGAGCCTTTGCCAATATCCGAAAGCCCAGGGTGACAGGTGCAAGCTGTCCCTAGCGGCATCGGGCTTGTCGAGCATGTCATCCCAGGCTGACAGGCATTGGATCCCCTTTGAATGACACCAATACTTAAGCCAATTGTTGAAATTGATCATCTTGTCTTCATATTGTGGTGTCATTCTTGGTGAGGGTAAGATGCTACTCAAGGTAAGGGTCATACCGGCCTGGGCTACATGCTCAGAGAGCTCCTCTATGTCTCTTTTCATGTAGTCCAGGGAGGTACATCTCAGGTCATTCACACCAGCATGGACAATGACAGAGTCATATTTGTACTTGCTTTGGAGTGACCTGAGTGCTTGTGCTATGTGGCGGATCCTAGTGCCTGACAGGCAGCTCACCGTGACCTTCTCCTTGTTCAGCCTGGTGAGCAGGATGTCAGTGTGCCTGATGATAGAATCACCTATTACAAGTGTATCAGGTGTGTTGTTTAGCCTCAAGGGCTGTGACTGTTCAGCCCACTGGCTTTGTGAGCTATGTGTTGCACGTGTTTTGTTTTGGGGTAGTGGTTGCTTGGGTGTCTGCTTTGGAGGTCTCTACTGCTTAGGCAGATTTTTATTTAGAGCCTCCGAGTATGTTTTTGTGTGTTTATGTGTTTGGTTTGCTGTCGTGGTAGGTCTATGTGAGACTGGAATCGTAGTGAGTGTGATTTCCTTCTCCTCCTGACTGGTTACGCCAGTACTGAGTTGAGAGAGGTTAGCTTCCAGTTTGGCTATATGGTTGCATCTCTCACATGTGTTGGAATTTGTTGGGAGGAGGAGAGGGTTGTCTGTGTACATGAGGCAGTTGTAACATTGCCTCAAGATTCCCAGATTCACCAGCTGGACCGGAGAGGAGATTGACAACTGACCTTTGGACATGCTAGAATAGTATTGGAAATTCCTTTATAATTGAAAAAGGGCCAATGGGGAACAAGGTACTCAAGGGGAGTTTGTGAGGGTGTAGTGCTTTTAATTTTTTAGTGCTGACATATAATTGCTTTAGTGAGAAAGTGCCAGGTAACTTAAATGCAATGTGTTACAGGTAACTTAAATGCAAAAACGACAAACAGTAACTTTCTTTCAAGTGAAACAAGGAAATAAGTACAGTAAGCAATGCAGATATCACTAGGGATCCACAGAAGCACTGAAAAGCCATGTTTTAGGTGGAATTAGCATTTCAGGGAAATAACAAGCAAACAAACAACAAGCATACAAACAAAGCTAGATTCAGCAGGCCTGTATCTAGTCTATGCTACAGCAAACAAGGTGTACCAATTTCAGTAAGAAACAGTTCAAATATGCAGGCACTATAAGTATATATATATATATATATATATATATATATATATATATATATACATACATACATCTAAATATATATTTTCCCCCTACTGTTGAATGGCTGTGCTGCATGATATGTTTGAGAAAATATCAAAATTTATTTACATCTCAAATGGCTTAGTAGTAAATAACTTGGCTATAGTATCCAGGGTCCTGCGTTTGAGACTTGCAAGGGCTGATTATTTTGTTGCTGGGCAGAACAGGTGCTGTTGGAGACAGAGTGGTTAAGGCACTTTAAAGCAGTTGTAAGTGTGTTTGCGTGGGTTTGCATGGAGCTAAGCGATGCTTATGTGAGATTGGCTTAGCTTACGCCTACTTACGGCCATTTAAACCCACACTAATTTCAAATAAAGAAAAGAAAAAATGGAGACAGGAAAGTGATGAAATCTGGGCAAGCTGGGGGACAAACAAGAGGAGAAACAGGTAAGGATGTGCAGAAAGGGTGTAGGAAAGGACCATAGCTCTGCATTTTGTTTGGCAGCAACAGCTGCTTTCAATGTGGGCAATTTAGAATTTGGAGCCTCACACCCTACAGGGAGGTGTGTGGGCATCATACAATATGGATGATTGGTAGGGTTAGATTATGTGATGTGTACATATCTCTGGGCAAAATACAGAGCTATATATGGGGACGTGATTTCTTTGTGGGACAGATGCCCTTTTTTAAGGTGAGAGTGGGATGTTAAGAAAGGATTATAGGTAAGTGTGGTGAGTGAGGTTTGGCAGGAGAGGTTGCATTTGCAGACAGATAAGACAGCAGACGGGGTGGTGTATGACACATGGGGGGCAAACACCTTGATGGGGATGGTGGTTGGGAATCCGAGGCTCAAGAGCCCCCAGATGGTAGTAGTGGCACTGATGTCCCCACCCGATGGCAGTCACCACTACTCCTTCACAGCCCCAAAGGTGGCTGTGCTGGGGGCTGGGATGGAGGGGCTTCCTGCCCCACTAGCTGTGCCAGGCTGCTCTCCACTTGGTGCAGGTGGTCATCCAGCTCCATCTGGAGGACACTGCACACCATGCCACAGACATTTTTTTTAAGGTGAGAGTGGGATGTTAAGGAAGGATTATAGGTAAGTGTGGTGAGGGAGATTTGGCAGAAGAGGTTGCATTTCCAGACAAGACAGACAAGACAGCAGACAGGGGCAGTGTATGACACACTGGGGGGTAAACACCTTGACTGGGAGGGTGGTTGGGAATCCGAGGCTCATGAGCCCCCCCAAATGGTAGTAGTGGCACTGATGTCCCCACCCAATGGCAGTCATTACTACTCCTTCACAGCCACAAAGGTGGCTGTGCTGGGTTCAGGGCTGGAGGGGCCTCCTGCCCCACTGGCTGTGCCAGTCTGCTCTCCACCTGATGCATGCGGTCATCCAGCTCCATCTGGAGGACACTGCACACCATGCCACAGACCTCATCCCGGGTGACAACATCCTCACCACGCCCCATCCCCTGCAGCGGTTCCATCCGAGGGTGGTGCAGGACCAGCAGATGAGGGAGGTCACGGTTGGGTCCCAGATGTGCTGGGACTCAGTGCCTCAGCCAGGTGGGGTGGAGAGGCGGATCTGCTGAGATCTACCTTCCCATATGTGCTATGATGTGGAAATTAACAATGAATATTGGTTAGTCATGCACAGCACATTACAACATTTGTCAAAATAGCATGCATGGATATTCCCATTTACCCAAAACAGTGCAATTATAACAGTGCTATAGCAAACAGAACCCATGCATATATGGAATGGCATTCAGGGTTGCAACAGCATGCCAGTTAGTGGTATGTCAGGCAGGCAATAAAATGATTATTCAACAGGGAATATTAGTATGCACACAGTTTAAGCAATGATAAACCAAATGGAACAATGGTCCCAAAAGTAGAGGTTTGTTTAGGAACATACCCATGTTGGTTTCACTGTGATGGTTGGATCGGTTGACTGGTGGGGGAAGGGAACATTTTCAATTGACAACTGCTATCAAGTATATTTGTCAGTACACTACTATTCACTACTCTACATTCTGACCACACTTACACTCTACCTGGGCCATGGGGCTGCTACAGCACACCAACAGCTGTAGATATCAACAGAGCAATTGTACCCTTATTTTAGCTATACACATCAGACCTGTTTCTATACCAATTTCTTTACCTGTGGGCCCTGTGGAGATAAACTGTGTGCACATTACATTGCTGTTTCTACACATATTTCAGATTCACATATTAGTTGCAGGCCCTGGAGTGTGTGTCGTGCCTTTCACATACATCTACTGTGACATTCTCTGTGTGCAGGTTTCTTGGCAACTGTGGAAACTATCCGTGACAGCATGACACTTGAGGGGCTTGTCTGGGCCAGACTGCAGAGTGTGGATGTCTAGCTTGCATCTATTTGTAGGACTGGGGCTGATCAACACAGCAATTTTACACCTTTCATAGTTGTAAACATCATACTAGTACTTCTATTCAGATTTCTTTACCTGTGTACCCTATATGGAAAATGTATGTGTTGCAGTACGTTACCTTTTTTATTCAGATTTCAGTTTATAACTGTAGAACCAGACTGAGATGTTAGTGGAGGTCCCTGGATTCGAACCATGGTGTGTGTGCAAAATTGAACTACAGGCCTAGTCCTTATCAGACCGAGGTACTGGGGAGGTGTTGTAGGTTGCTTGTGACATTTCTATCTAGTACATATTTTTGTGCACAGTATTTTTATTACGACATGTTGTATTATTTGTTTCTCATTTTCAGCACAAATTATGCATACACAACAGACACTGGTGTCACTGTTTGTGAAACATTTGCACATTAGCTGGATTGCACATTTTACTGTTTTACAACTACATACTGCAATTTAGATTCCTGAGTACACGGTGTAGGTTTTCCATGTACCTGTTAGCCTTATACATTTTCAGTACATTCACAGCTACATACAGCTGAAATTGAAAGGTTAACACAAGACAATGCTGGCAGACAAACAAGTAAAACACATTCTGATGGAAATATGTACTGTTGCTTTTTTTCAGTTATTTGACATGCCCATTCTGAAATATGCAGACAAGCAGTGCTAACTCAGTTCACCTCACTTAATGCGTTCTGCAGGACATACACATTTCTATCTTTCAGGTACAAGTGAGATGACACACACCAGTGTTTGGGATCACCTTTATTAGTTTTGACATACATATCTGTGCACAACTCAAAAATCTACAATTAGTATTCCTGTATGATCTGCACAGGGAATGCTTTTCATTTATAACTATTACAGTAGCCCCAACATGACTCTTTCTTGGCAGGTTCACTCAGACACACTCATACATATTCTAATATTCCTCTCCTGCATATTGTAACTTGTTTGCTACTGACATCTGTATTACACAGCAGCTGAGAATACTCCATTGTAATGCTGGCAGCCTGACACAGGGATTTATTCCTGACTTTTACAGCACAATTATATATACAGGCAGTACTACCATTATTATAATTTTGATTTCTTACTGCTAATATTAGGGGGTATTCTTTACTCACCATAATGCCGATGCAACCAGGCCAGTCACTGGGCATGAGTCTTCACATTCTGGGACCTCTCCACAGCAGCTGTAAGGGGAGACATCACACATTAATCACACCTGCAAAGTCACAGGTTGAACATTTTCCATACTTAGAGGTACATAAGACTGCATACTTACAGACAGGTGGGGCATCCTGTGCTCGGGCTTCTATGATCCACTGGTCCAAGAGTGCACCCCTCCTCCACTTCAGGTCATCATGGTGGTGACGTACCTGTTCTCCAGTCTGGGGTATGCCAGTGGCACTGGTGAGATTGCATGCAAGCTGGTCCCAGGCCTCTGCTTTGTACTGTGAGCCCTAGTACTGGCCCTGCAGCAGCCTGCCATCATGCTTTTTTACTAGGAGCCAAACCATGACCCTGGACTCCTAGATGCCCCAACTTTGTGCTTGGAAGCAAACACCTTCACCAACATCAGACATTTTGGTCCTGCTGTGAGCAATCCCAAATGTTTATGGCTGTATTCCCACCTGTGAGGTTTAAATAGGGCAGTATTCCCGCGCTTTTTCTTGATTGGTCAGTTTTTATATGCTGAACTATGCTTAGTTCTGCGCAAACCCGCATAGCAATGCTTAAACTAGGTAAGCACAGCTGAAAGCAGGTAAGCAATGCTTACACTAGCAAAGCATTGCTTAAATCTATTTTTTTCATTACATTTATAAATTATTTTTTTACATTTATATTTTACATATTCCCACCCCTACTGTGCTATATATGAGCCATATGATTGACATCTATCATTCAAATTCCTTAAAAGTTTATTAAATAATTTGGCAGAGGCAGGATTTGAACTGAGCATGTTTTACATGCTAAACCATGGCAGTACAACTATGCTACAGTAGCTTAGTGACATTTTTTTATCTCATTAGCACTTGTCTATCATTTATAGGATTTCAGCCAGGCTAAGCATAGCAACGAGCCATGCAAACAAACTGCGCACCACTTAAATTTCGTATTTATTTGATGAAAAAATATATATTTTTAAATTTTTATTGTTTTCCTCTTGCCCTACTGCTTCCATGCATGTAGGGCAAGAGTGTATGTATACATTTTGGGTTGTGCACTAGAAGGCTGCTGCCTTCTAGGTGTTTGTGTTTTGTTTTTTTGTTTTTTTTAGTGTCCATGGACATTGAAATGTTAGCTACTTACATTTCAGTGTCTGCGGATACTCATTTACTATATAATATTAGAGCCAGGCTCTAATATTATATAACTTGATACGCATCTGTGCCACAAATTGACATACCGCACTTTCTGAGCGAAGGGGGCATGTTACATGTGCAGGCACTGCTGACACATGCCCATTGCACTCATTCTTGGTTCATGTCCATTTAGATTAAATAGCAATGCACCTTTGCAAGAATAATCTTATTCTTGCATGGAGCTTCGTGAATCCTGGGGTAAATCTTAAACAAAAATGTTACTTATCATTTAATGTAATTCACAAAAAGGACACATCTTTTATGAAGAAAACACATATACATACAAAAAAAGCCAAAGTAAAAAAAATGACATTCTGCAAAATCCTACCCTGGGATGGGAAAGCACACACAGTAGCATATTTTACATTCATTAGCATGTGTACCATATATCTTGGATGCCTCAGGTTACCAGAAACTAGCAGAAGAGCACTAAAGCGCGTTTCTCTTAAACAATGTCATTGTATAATTACAAAATGCAGGTCATACCAACCATGGGTAAATTGTGTGATACCCAAACTCATTATTACTTAAATATTACACTTCCTTAAATTCCATTTTTCATTCCATACAGTACAAAGGCCAGATTATTGTTTTCAAGATTCTGAATTGTATGCCCTTGCTCATAACATAATCTTTTCATATTTGGACAACCAATTTAATTATTGAGTTAGTTGTACCTAGCCTGTCCCAAATTTCCTTGCCAGAGTTACCACATCCTGATTGATGTTAACCCTGAGATACTTGAACATGGTCACTTGTTCTAGACATGGTCATAGGAACATGTATCAAAGGCTTCCTCTTGTCATGAAACCATCTTGGTCTTCCTTTTGTTGGTGTTTATTTCAAGAGAATATTCATTTGACTGCACATCTACCTTATTTAATAATCATTGCAAGTCCTCTGATCATGTTGAGACAAGGACACTATCATCAGCATAATGCAGGTTGCTAATATTTTGACCATTTATTCAAAACCTACCCTGAGACAGTTCAGTCACAGAGTTCCTCATTACCTCTTTATTTTACAGAATATAGTAAACAGTTGAGATAATGACAAACTTGTTGAACTATTTTCTTCACTTAGAAAGCTTCTGAAAGAACATTCTGTACTCTGACACATGCTTGCTCATATGTGGGACTGTACCCCCCACCCCCCAGCTAATTATATATTTTTACTCTGAGATTGCACAGTCCCAAGGAAAAGGGCATAGTCATCTAAATGGGGATTGTCAATCCCACATGCCTGTTGACCATCTGTTTGGTTGACCATATTCTGTCAATTAAACAAATGTCGACCAAGTGCCATTCAACAAAGTTACTAGAACACATACAGATGCATAAGTAAGATGAGATTAAGCCTGGATAACACAGAAAATTTATATAGAATGGCAGTCTCATTTACTGTTGAGTTATTTAAAGAAATGCATTTGAAAAAGGAAAGGGTAGTGAAAGGGAAGGGGAATTAAAACTGATTGTAAAAGTGGTTATGTTAGATGAGTCAGTGGTTTTCAGATTTTGAAACAGAACAGGTGCAGAACTAAAAGCGGAAGAAAAGACATATCCAGCAAAAGAAAAGATCACTATCCCTTTGTGTATTTACTGAGACCTTACCTGGAGCAGTGACATCTCAAGAGACCTATTCTCCATAAACATACAGAGGCTCAGGTAGTTAAAGATGTATCAGACACAGAGGAGAAATGAAAGAGCACATCAACAAACTCTTTGGACCATTTCTCAGATAAACTGTTACAGCAGGGAGAAGCTCAGGACCCAGTCAATGTTTAGGAGCACAGCAGTAAGCAAATCATGCTTCAGCGACAACTTGAACCCAGAATATCTGGATCAGTACTATGACTGCTCAGTTATTAATCTTTTGAAGCAAGCAGCTGAGACTTGGGTCAACTTGTGTGAAACTTCACATCTCCCACCTACATATGTGAGTTACATACAAGCAGATCAGTGAGAACGGAAGAAGTACAACTGTATTTTATTTTGTTTTGGGTAATTGGGCTGGTCTGCATACCTTTTTTTTTTTTTTTTTTTTACCCACAACCCAAGCTCACCGTAGAACAAACATTAAGTGAAGTAATACCTTCCTGCCCCAAACACATTACACAAGAAATTGCACAAAGACATAAAAGGAAATTTATATCAGCAATTGCACTGAGCCATGACTCACAAAAACTGATATATTAATTAGAAGCATTTGGAAGCACAGGCCCTAATTAAAGTATAAGAGCACAGCACTTTATAAAATGAAACTCTTCAAGTAAGTTTGGAACCCAGACCCTCCAAATTATCATTCTGGTTACAGCACCATTCAGCTATTGATGCAGCTTAGAATGCAAGCTTTCATCTCTGTCTCATAAATATGTGATTCACACACAGACCAATGAGAATAGAAGTGAAACAGACATGCAAATGCAGCTGAGGTACTAGAGAGGATATCCTCAAGAATTTTACATGGACTACCTTAGAAATCTTGCAAGTCTTATAACGACAGACACTCGCAGACTCTATCAAAACATATGACAATGTGGGAGAAATGATAGAACCTTCAAAACTATTATAGCAGGTAAGCCCAAGAATCTTGTAATTAAAACACATAACAGAACTATTTGAAGATAAAAGGCGGCCCATTGCATAGCTTTCTAAATATATTATGTTATCTAAGATATTGTGTGGAATTCAGGAAGGCTTTGAGTACATACCAGAATATCATAGTGAGGGTTAAGCCTATACCATCTATAACCATGTTTCTCAAAACTAATATATAAATCATAACACTGCCAAGACAACTTACCTTCAAAGTAGTCGTATTGGAGAACGCATTTAGTAGCCTATATCCAGTGTCCTCAAACCACCTTCCAAAAGAAAAAGAAAAGCAAAAAAATATATATATCTTATCACAGAGAATAAGTGTAAATGCTTCAGAGACTTTGGTTAACAGCCTTACTTAAAATCATCAACATCAAGACTGCAATAAATCCTCCTTTCTACTTGAATTTTATAACGCTGTTGATGTGGTTACAAAGCTATCACAATAGTATGCAACATACTATACTTCCTTACTTCAGCATACAAACTGTTTGTCTCTTCAAATATTTCTGTTTCCTTAATATTTCACAGCTCTCATTGTAAGTATCATTTAGTTGCACTAGTAGGTCCAAACACTATTTAGTTCAATGATTTTTAACCCTCACATGTTTCTGTTTAACATTTGTTAGAGATCACATTTTACTGGACCTGGACTGTCATTATTTGTCCTCTGTGGAATTTTGCTGTCAATGTTGCATTTGTTTTTGACTGTATATTTCTGACATTGGTCAAATCTGCACTATGCTTCATATATTGTTTTGCTGTTTGAGCCCAGGTCATTTCTGAAAAGGGCCTTTGGACCAACCCACCTACTTAGTTAATAAATAAATAATGCATGTTCATAGTGTCCTTATCTGTAGTCACATGTTTTTCTTTTTAAGTTAGTTAACAACATTAAACACAAGCACCTCTGTTCATGGCCAGCCCAGGAACACTGTCTAGTAAAGTGATATACTTGATTTGCACTACAGATAAATACTAACTGAAGGAATCAAACCCAAGACTGCAGGTTAAAGTTGATTAGCAGTCCATAGCCACAATCCCCATACATTTTATGTAGTTTTCAAATTTCTCTTATGCAGAATTTTAGCTGTTAGTCTTCCAAAAACGTGCATTTGCATCCCTGAATTGCATCAGACTGTGTATTTTACTGATACCTTTATATGATTTCACATCTCTGTGTAACTGCATTATTTTTCCACTGCCTTGTATAGATAGATAGATGTTAGCATAGCTTTTGGCTATTATAGTATGAAAATGCTGCAGAAGGGACAGAATTGATGGACGAGAAGTACTTGGAGGCATTTGCCTTCAAGATATGCATGTAAACAGAGCTGTTAGTTGTTACAACAGTGTGGATGGCCATATGTTGTTATTCTTAGCTTTTTTTTTAGCCTACTGGGTTTAGGGAATTCTAACACAAAGAGGCAGGAAAAGATAAGGTGTGATGACAGAAAAGGTGATGGCCAATCAAAGTGAATTAATCTGAATGCTTCAGCAGCATCCATCCTAACATCTGCTGTCATGCATTGTTGGCACTTTCACACTAGTCGTTACACTGAGTCTCATTTTCCATGCTATAGTGATTCACTGCTGGAGACATAAACATTAGTAAAGGAAGTGCTCACTGAGTAGGGGAGAGCCCATATGGCTGTAGAAGATTTGCAAACAGACAATGGTATGCAGACAAAGCAGACAAGAACAAAACAAAAGATAAACTATTTTCTAAAATGATGTATAATTTTCACTGCATCGAGAAATGTTAAATTGTGTCATAATAAAAATTAACAAGTAACCAATTTATTTACTTTTTGGTTTGTGATTACCAAGTAGCCAGTTCATTAGCTGTTTGGTCTGAGATTTACTACTGTGTGTCTCATAGTCCAAGTTTCATAATAATACTAAATCATGCTCATTAAAACTTTTGAAATGAAACATAATTGTAAAGAAATGAGTTTTGAACTTTGTGATGCAAGCTAACATTAGCATAGCATATTTGTAAGGCGAAGTACACAAAAGCAATTATTATAGCAAGCAGAATGAAAATCAGCATGAAGAACAGACTCAAATAATTAAAAGTTGCGTGAAAAAGTAAGCGCTGTAAGCCAACAGCCCTGTTCATATGCTTCACTGAATATTTTAACTCTTGATTGAATGAAATTATAGACATACAAGTGCGTGTGCATAGGATGCAAAGTTCTCACTGAATAATTTGAGGACTAGGTGAAATCTTCAAAAACATTCTTCTTTTCATACATTCTGGTTATCATTAATTTTAATAAGAACAACTAGTGCTTGGATGAGACAGCTTCTGGAAATAGAATTTAATTAAAATATTCTCACCCATACTCCCCACTGAGGCACAGAAAAACTCAGACCTCATATGAAGTGAATGTGCGAGATACTCAGTTTGACAGAAATGTAAGGTGGGTATAATATGATTTATCACTGTAGCAGTCACCTGTGACAGTGGTCTAAAAATAATTAATACATTTATAACATGAATACACGAATAATTGTTAAGCTCACCCACCAAACAGTCAAAAACGAAATAACATAAAATAAAATAGAAGCAGAAGTGGCAGGTGGGAGCTAACAGTATACAAGTGCTAGACATCTGAAGGAGGTTTGGAAGAAATTTAGAGTTGGACCGTAAGTGCATTAACAATCTTCTTTAAATGTAGCTGGCATTACGTCATACTAATACAGCTAGGAATTACATGCTTAACCTAAAGAGCATTAAGTGTCATAATGTAGCACCATAGAACAGAGTAGAACTGATGCAACGGAGCACCTGCAAATGTCTGCTGATTCTGTCAGTGCAATGCATGAATATATTTGGTCCAGCTCAGTTCCAACATGTCAAAATGAAGGCCTTAGCCCTAAGGCTATTAATATGGTACACAGCTGTGGTGCCACAAAATGAGAACACAAAAAAGCAGAGGCAACAGCAGGAACACTTATATGTGCCCTTCGGTGCATAATTTAAGTACTGTTCCAGTTAAAGTGACAGTAATATGCTGAGTTCTGCATCAGTTCAGCTTTAAAACAGATGTCAGTCATACACATATAATTACATCCCTTTTGTAAGGGTTGGGGACTGAGTAATTTAGTCTTTGTCACTTACATGAGCCCCACAAGGCAGGTTTGCATTTTTTGTGTGTTGTGGGGGGAGTGATCCAAAGGTACTTTTCAACTTAATCAGTTTTCTTAGAGTCTCACATGGAATATAAATTGATGTTGTGCAAATCAAAACAAGATTCTGTGCAATGGTTTCAGCCAGTTCACATGTGTATTTCAGATGCAGAGACAAACGTAATAAAAGATTGTTTTAGATATATACTATGTCCAAATGTGTCTAACTGTGTATGTGTTTGTCCGCGTGTGTGCGTGTGTGCGAGCGTGCATGCGCGCGCGTGTGTGTGTGTGTGTGTGTGTGTGTGTGTGTGTGTGTGTGTGTGTGTGTGTGTGTGTGTGTGTGTGTGTGTGTGTACATCTGCATCTCTGTCTGTTGCATGGTTGAACTGCACATACTCTCTGGTCAGAAATATTGTTGTAAGCTACTCTGCAAATTTGAGTCTTTTTCATTTTTAGTTTCAGACGTATTTTTCTATATGTAAACCAATAAAATAAAAAAACAGTCATAAAATGCAGACTTCTTGTTTTATTCCCAAAGTACAAAGAAACACAGCTGTGTTTTATGGTACTTTGGGAATAAAGCAAGAAGTCCACATTTCATGACTGTTTTTTTATTTTATTGGTTTACAAGTTGGTTTATTTGCACCTTTTCATGTGTTGTATTTTTCTACATGCTTTTCCAGTCTAGCATATATAGATATATTAATTTTAAAAGTCACTTTCAAAATACATAGCAGTGACAAGCATTAATCTTATATTTCAGAAATCTAAATATTGTTCATAATTTATTGAGGTACCATACCATGCTAGTTTCATCCAGTACCTATATGAATCACTCAATGAACAAATGCCCATGTATATGACATTTATCAAAATGTGCATGACTTTCTTTGTCACTGCAATTACATATATTCCATTTAAAGCCTAGAATGGTTGGGCTGGCCTGTACTGGAATATGTGGATCCCAAAGCTGTTCATCATAAGATTTGGAACATCTTACATAATTATTGCATACTTTTACCTATGACTATTGAGTGATGTTAGAAGACATTAAAAATATTAGTATCCACTTGCCTGTATTGGAAGAGACACTTCTAGGGAAGAATCTCCTGTGGTGGTAGGGGCTTCTTCCTTTGCCATGGTCCTGGGGTGCTTCTTATTTGAGCATTCCATTTGGTCCAAGTGCCTGCCAGAGTTAATTTAGTGGTCCTTAGGTATGGTTGAAATAAAGATGAGTACTCAGTTCCATTCAAGATCTAATAAAGGAACTTCCACTTTGAATGGAACTGTGGCAAATGGCTTGATAGTAGCCAACGCATGGTTCAGAAAGAGAGACAGTCACAAGATCACATACACATACAAGAGTAGCCAACATGCAGCTCAGGTAGACTTATTCCTAGTAAGGAAAAGACACTGGGGTAGAATCCATGATTGCAAAGTCACACAGTGAAACAGTCAGCCCACAGCATAAACCACTAGTTGCCACAGTCAGCTGCAAGCAGTGGTCAGAGAAGACTGTAAGGTCAACAGAGACCAAGCTGAAGACGTGGAAGTTGACTGGGGAGAAAAAAACTACAGCAGTTCAAGGAATTACTCAGGGCTCTAGCACCTCAGGATGAGGAGGAAATAGGTGGAGATGAACAAGAATGGCAGCGGCTAAACACAGCATGTGTTAGGACTACAGTAAAGATATGTGGCAGAGCCAGATGGAAAGCTGGTGGTGGAATGCAGAAGTCCAGGAAGTCATCAAAAGAAAGGAGTGCAGGAAGAAGTGGAGATAGAAAAGACTGACCAAGCTAGGAAGGACTACTGGTTGGCTAATAAAGAAGCTAAGAAAGAAGTAGCAATAGCAAAGAGTAGGGCATCAGAGACACTCTACCAACTTCTGGAAAGTGACTCAGTAAGGGGCACAAAGAAACTATATCAGTTTGCAAGGCAAAGACAGAAAGATAAAGAAAATAGTCAGACACCCTTCATAAGGAATGCCAGCAACAACCTGCTCACCAGTCCACAGGACATCAAAGGCAGATGGAAGGAGTATTTCCAGCAGCTTCCAAATGAAGAAAACCCCAAAGAAGCTTTACTACCCCAGAAACAGCCTACGATGAGAAAAGAAGAGGAGCCCAGCCTACAAGAAGTAAGAACAGCACTAAGGAAAATGAAGTCAGGGAAAGCAGCATGGCAGACTTAGATGAGGTCACAGCAGATATCATAAAGATGGTGGATGAGATAGGGAAGAAATGGCTCTTGAGGGTACAAATAGCAGTGTGGAGAGAAAGGCACATCCCAGATGACTGGAGAATAAGCATACTCATACCAGTGTACAAGAACAAAGGAGACATCCACAACTGTAGAAAGTACAGAGGCATCAAACTCCTATCACATTGCATGAAAGTTCTGGAGAGGATGACTGATAAACAGATACACAGAGTAGAAGAATGTCAGATTGGAAATGAGCATGTAAGATGGGAGATGAACAGTTCAGATTCAGATCAGGATGCAGCACAATTGACCTGATGTTTGCAGTGAGACATGTTTGCAGTGAGACAGATACTTGAGAAGAAGCTAGAGATGAGGAGAGAGTCCAACTGGGCATTCCTAGACTTGGAGAAAGCATATGCCAAGGTCCCAAGAAAGCTGATCTGAGCAGTACTGCAGTGGTTTGAAGCCCGAGAAACATTGGTAGAATTAATGCAGGCTATGTATAAGGACCTAATGACTCAAGTATGAACAGTGTTTGGCCTCATAGAGGGGTTTCCATTGGGAGTGGGTGTATACCAGGGTTCATCTCTGAGCCCACTACTGTTCATACTGGTGATGGGCTACATTAACAAAAAGGTCAGATGTGACAGATCAACAAAGCTGCTGTATGCAAATGATGTGGCATTACAGGCTGACTCAGAGGTAGAACTTTAGCAAAGGATAGAAGAATGGAATGTAAAACTGAAGGCACATGGGATGAAACTAAGCACAGATAAGATGGTGGCAATTGCAGCAAATTGGGGAAATCAAAAGAAGCTGAGAATAGAGATAGAAGGGACGATAGTGGAACAGGTAAACAGCTTCAAGTATCTGGGAGAGGTGGTTGAGGAGAAGGGAAGTCTGAATGAACAGGTCAAAGCTAGAATCGGAGGAAATATAGCCAACTGGCATATAGTGTCAGGTGTAGTCAATGACAGAAGAATGCCAAAGAAGCTGAAAAGTAAGGTGTAAAAGACAGCGGTGTGACCAGTACTACTGTATGGTACAGAAACATGGGCAGTAAAGGCAAAACAATTGAAGAACCTAGAGGTGATGGAAATTAAGTGCCTGAGAAGGGTGGTAGGATGCATACTGCGGGACAGTCGAAGAAATGAAGATGTAAGAGCAGAAGCCAAAGTAGCTCCAATTGAAAAATGATCAACACACAAATTTCACTTTATAGTGTTACAACAAATAGGTAGGAACATTAGAGGTGGGCCCTGGGAATTAAAACTTGAAGAACAGGAACTCATTTGGCAAATTATAACATATGCACATATTCCACCAGGGCTCAATGAATACTGTTCGATAAAATGTATTTTGAAATTAAAAACTCTTCAGAGATGAAGTTTAGTTGAACAACTTTTTCATTAGTCAAATAAATCTAGCCATAGTTATTTATTTATACATATTTATTTATATATTTACATGAATTTTATATTTTATATTTCCACTTGTTTGAGTTGTCTGAATAAGATTTTATCTAGCATTTAATAATATTTATGTTCAATTACATACATAAGGAAATAAGTGACAGGATTAATGTGTTTTTTTTAAATTGTTGCTGGTTTTAAAAAGTATTATGATATATATATTTATTTATATATATATTTTATCTAATACTTTTTAGTATAATACTGGCTCTTTAAAATTTCTTCAATCACTCTAATTATTTTCGTAATTAATTATTTCATCTTAATTGATGGCATTATTTTAACTGGGGGATCTTGGGGTTTCTTTGTCTGAAGAAGTTCATGTATTTCCTGAACGAAAGCACTAACAATAAACTGGCTTGGATTGTACAGCTTGCGGCCTAATTTGTTTTTTTGGTTACAAGTTTATTATTTTTTTATTTTTTTTAACTAGTTTGGTATGGTAAGAGAAGCTGCACTTAATTCTCAGCCACTTTTTTGCCAAAATGGAGCTAGTACACCAGGAGGGATGATCACTGAGGTGAATGCCGAGGGGAATTTAACCCTTCTGGTACAGCAACTACTCGAGCGAGTGGGCAATCTTTCTAGGAGATTGGATTCATCAAACACAACTATCAGTGGAACAGTACCTGGATCTGGTTCCAACAACCAAAATGCAAGCAGAAATATTTTGACTTATGCAGCAGTTTCTGCATTACCTTTAAGCAATTATATCAATAATGGACTATCTTCCACTTCCCATGTTGAAGAGGTTGTTAATACAATGAATACAATGCATAATACACACTCCACACAACTAGCATCTTACTCAATTCCCACAATGTCTGACTATCTAAGGACTCCACAATTCTTTAGCCCTACTGATACTAATTTGACTGCTAACTCTACAGACCAGCCTCAGCTTATATTCATCTGTAGTAACTTGAACTGTTTTGACCAACAAAACATATAGAACACATTCGCTCAGACATTATCATTACACAAGGGTCGCCCAACCATGGCCCTGTTAACTGTAGACTATTTGTTTCACTAGCAACATATATAAAGCATATAGCACATATTCTCTCAGACCTCATTAATCTGAGCAATCTTAATCCTGGACAGTCACCAATTCAGATTTGCCAAAGACAGTCCTGCCTCTTTAACCTTGTTAATTCATTTGAAAAAATCACCACAACAGTAGAGAGTGGTTATGCAGTGTTCTGAACATGTTTAAGGTGTTTGATACTCTTCCCCATGCATATATATCTGGCAGACTTATAAATCTGAATATAAATTGATATGTTCTGCATTGGGTAGCCAAATGGTTCTCTGACAGAAACTATACAGTTAGAATCACAGGTGCCACTTCTGAAAGAAAAAGTTACCCTTGACGTACTTCAGGGCTCATTATTAGGCCCACCCCTTTTTGCATGTATTTCTCATACCTTCTAGCCAACACTATTAGCTTAAGGTTATGTAAATTTATGGGTAACTGTAATTTTTGTGACATTATTTGTTCTTCAACTACCTCACAATTGCTCCAACATGAGCTTGACTACACTAAAAACTGATGCACAGACAGCGATCTAAAACTGAGTGAAAAAATGTAGTGTAGTTCATTTTGATAAGCAAAACATATTACTTGTTATATCATATTGCAGACCCCTCCCTCCATTTAGATATTATTGCATGAGATCTAAACATTCATAATGGTAATTCCTTAGCTTTTCATCATCATGTCACTACAGTAGTTTGGAAATCCATCTGTCTGGCAAAACTAATTTCAAAAGAATCTCCTTTAAATCCAAAAAGGTTTTAATTCCCCTTTACTTATCTCTTATCAGACCAATTATTGAATATATGCCCCTTATGACATGCTTTTGTCAAAACATATCAGTCAGCTTGAGCAACCTCAGAAATTCATACCTAAAAAGATAAATGACCTCAATATCTCCAGTTACCAAGACAGATTAACAGTCATTTCTTTGAACTCAGCCTCTTATAGACTCATCTGTCTCATCTATGTCTTGACATTGAAACCATGAGTGACCTAACTCTCTTTGACCTTCTCTACCTTCATAGAAAAAATGTTTCCTGAAATATCTGGTTAAAGGGCCTAAACATTTATTAATAGATAAATAATTCACGCTTGCATGATAGAGACATATCCCAGTATAGCCCCCCCCCCCAACATATGGAACAACCTTCAACCTTCCCACTATATGACAAGCATCAACCATGCCACCTTCAATGTAAAGCTGAATAATATGACAGGCAGCCGCAAATTCTCCCCAGTGTATCTTGTGTTGCCCTCTTTAAGGCTGTGGGGAATATTTTAATATGGTATATTGGTTAGGTCTGTAATGGCGTGTAAATTAATTACTATGAACCTATGTTACTATGTTAGCTGTGGCATTTGAGACAATGATGTCTGCCAGGGGTGGTGTTGTCAGAGGTGTTCCTGAGAGAGAAAAGTCCTGGGGTCATTTCAATGTCCCTGGCTATTAGATATAACATGTAACACTATAGCATGTGCCAGTACAGGGAGTTGCTGGAACAAAAAGGAGGGTTTCAAGGCAGGAATGCATAAGTATGATTATAAGATAATTGTTGTGAGGGTAAATATAGAGCCACATATCAGGGTTTGCAGTACTTAATTACCTTGTTAGGTAAATAATAAGATGCAAATGAGTTCTCATTGCTTGTGTAGTCAGATGTAGGAAGCTGCAGTTGTTGAAAGGTGTGGAGTTTTCTTCTCTAATTTCATTATATAATGGGTTCTTAGCCAAGATGAGTTTGGGTCATTGCTATCATAATAGATCCTTAGTTGTAAGTGTTGGCCTTCTAATTTGTATCTGCTATTACCTAGTGTCATGCCATCCTCTTCACATTTCTGCTTTCTGCCAGAAGTATATATGAAACCCACAGAGCAAGTGCTTTTGTCTTCTTACAATGTCAAAAATAAGAGGCTTAGTTTTGTGTAAAAGCAATAGGTGCAGTCCTGTATGGCTTACTTTCCATATCTTACATTGATTTACTAACAGACATAGGACTAAACCCAGTAAGAGATATTGACTACTAGACAGAGGCCTAACCCCACTAAGAAGTATTAACTACAATACAGATGTCTAAACCCATTAAGAGGTGTTTACTACTACACAGAGGCCTAAGCCCACTAAGTGGTACCACACATTGTCCATATTGCATGTACACTCATGCTCACCTGTCTATAATATGTTTCAGAATGTTATTACTTCATCTTACCTTGTCTATCTTCTCTTTCTGTCTCGTTCTGCTACAATATTACTAGTTGCTGGTTTGTTTAAAAATGGAGTGTTATTTTAAGCACTATATTTTTAATGCAATCCATCTTATCAATCATTAGTGATGCACATGGTTTTCTATCTGCAGTATATGTGTCATGTCTCCTAGTGATGTATTTTTAAATTATACAGCTCTGTATCTCCATGCAACTTCCTTGTGTTTTTGCAAAGTTGTTTCTAAATTCTAAATTGTTTCTTTTTTCTATCTCTTTCCAGGTTTTTAATGGATATATGGCATCAATCTGCCATTATCATTTAGGCATTAACTGTTAGCATAATTCAGTGAGCTAAAACCTATTTTGTACTATCCAATAAGTCTGATAAGTGAAAAAAGTCAAAATGCAATTATGAATTTGGCAGTTCACACAGGAAATTCATAAGCAGGTTTGTTCATTCATGATTACAGTCAGAAACAAAGCTATAATTTTTCTCATATACTGAAACATTTGAGTAAACTTTAATATTAAAACTTCTTGAAATAAAAAAAAATCTAAATCAATGGCTGAATGCATATGTGCTGTTGAAAGTTTCCATAACTAGTATACATGATAGGAAAACAAGATTCTAAGCACATAGTCAAATGGATTTATTCAAACAGTTTAATTTTTCCATTCTGCCGTACTTTTCCATGATGAGACTGAGGGGAGAGGAGGGTGGCTGAAACATCCTCTGCATTTCAATTATGGAACAATATAGAATATGACATTTTTATGCTCCAGTCTAAACCAGCATGCACTCTACAGAATGTATGTAAATTCAGGTAGCTAACACATATTTATTTATGTCAACATTAATTTATTATACAGGTAAGTATTCTGATCCTTAAGGAACATATTCAAGCACAATGCAGGGACATAAAGCAAAAATACAAACAATAATACGTAAGAGAAGTATCCTGCTCACTGGTTGGAGCCACTATGAAACAAGTATCAGCTTATAGTAACCATACTGATGCTACAATTATGAGGAGAATGCCGAGTAAACTAACTTTGTAACAAGGACAGAAGGAAAAAGGGAGAGTGAGGCTTAGACTAGGAAAGAAGATGGAGTAGTACATACATTTTATTATATTTTAAATGTGCAACTAATTCCATCTCTGAGAATTTCATACATTTTATCAAAGTCTAGTAATAAGTTTTATTTCCAATGTGATCTAATTATAACACTGACACTTTTAAAATGTTACTAATTTGCAATTAGATGAGAAAAATGTGTTGCTGGTCTGGGAAGTAACATCACAACACTGTACATTTGAGATATTATGTAACTAGTGACAAATTGAAACATACAAATAGTATTGGTTACTAAGCCAATAGCAGAGCTCTTACTTTAGTTAGTTTGGCTATGACCATTTATAGATGCATCTCTGTCTCCCAGCTGACAGCTTAAAATTCTTAAATATTTTAAGTCAATGGCATTATTAACACTACATAAATTATACATCTTTGGGCACTGAATAGATTTAAAAAGCAGTGAATCAGCTATTTATTTACAAGCTATGATTCCATGTTAAAGTACATATATTTAAAGGCTATAATGCTATATATATATATATATATATATATATATATATATATATATATATATATATATATATATCATTTTAATATACAGAGCAGAGGTCTTCAGATACAACAAAGGTTTAGTCTTGAAATGTCTGCTATGATTTACATTATAATTGTTTAGTAAAACTTGTATTCTTCATCAATTCCAAGAGAGTCCATATTTCCCCTGTAGTTTATTTAGCATTTCCACTGTGGACGATTGCTAATGTAAATACTGTTTATAGTTATAGTTCTTTATTCCTTACATTTTTATTTGTTGTATTTTCTCTGTCTATTTTATTATTTATACTGTTCAAGTACTGTTACCAATTGCAATTTGCAGTTATATTATATTAAAATAAAAGAGTGTTTAAAAAGCTGCAAGCAGAATACTGTAATATAATCATGCAGGTCATGAAGGCTTTGTTCAGTCATCCATATGATATAGTCAAATATTCCGATTGACAGTACAGTTGACTATATATATAAAAAACCATGCACTGTTTTACTTTTATTATATGATTTCTGTAAAATAATATTGTAAGACTTTGGCACTAATACCACAGGTTTAATGGGTACTGTTGGGCAATGTAGGCTGCTGACCACCACTACAAAGTCTACACCAGCTATATAGTAATCAGTAGATTTAGTTGCATTGCAAATGTTAGTAACACTCTGACGGTCAAGTGATAAGCAAAGGAATATGTGAAGTGGCTTGGGAAAACATGGAAATTAACTGATTTGTTTGTTATGTGTTAGGAGCAGTGCTGAAAGAGACATTCTCATGTCGGTGTAAACAACTTTCCATTGCCAAGATGATCAGATACATTATGATACTGTGTTTATCAATGACTCCACATGCACAATATTCTAACTGGTGTGATTTCAATATCTATTTCATCATTTTCATATCTCATTTTTTAGAAAACAAAATCTGCATTCAGTCTGTACAACAAGATTTTGCTACTGTTCAGATTTAATTAAATGCCTGTTATTGATAATTTGAAAAAATACTTCCAATTTTTGTTCACCCCTTTCTCGGGAACTGATTGACCTAACTTGGAATCTGTTCTTTGCTTGCACTATTTTACCTTCCTGAGTATAGAGCATGATTCCTTTTAAACTTTCAACATATTGACTTATTGTTTAATAAGAATTTAAGGAATTTGCCCTGTCCGTAATCATTGATTTTTTTTTCATTTACCACTCATAAAAATCACAGGAAACTCATTACTGCTGAAAGATTTTCATTAAAGTAACTCCCTTGTTCCCTTTAAATATAATTTAGACAATAGGATGGATGACCGTAAAGTCACCTCCGCAGGTCAGACCCTACAATTACTAATGGACAGGAGTAGAAAATGAACTGCAGTGCTAGGCTTTTAATAATCTTTTTGATCAATCGTCTATTATAAACCTATGAACATATTCATCAATGATGTATGCATTTGTAGCATAGTCATTGTTTAAAAATGACAGTTTTGGGGGTAGGAATCATAAGTTTTTCATAGCACAAATTGGCTTAAGCCATCTACACTAATTAGTGATCTGTGTTAGTGAGCCCAACAGAAGAGTGGAAACCATAATTGCCCTATTAACTATAATACCCCATAGAACAAACTGCTGTAAGAGATGTAAGATGAATTATATTACAAAATAGACTGCAGCAAGTTGAATATAAATTATCATTAAATTCTGCTATACATTCTTAGACTTGATCCCTGAATGGAACAGGCTGGCAGTGTACTATAATATTATAGCAGTCAACAAGGTATTGTGCTACCATCGGCTTGTAGCCCTCACCCTGATGGCTAATGCAGGAAATCTTTGCTGGTGTATTGTTCTGTTTGGAAGAAGCTATTGGTTTCTCCTATAGGCCATTACTATTTGGCCCTCTCTCTGTAACTGTGCAGTCTAAGCAGTGTGCTGCAGAAAGCACAGTAATACCTAAGGTGTACTGCAATGTAGCAACTCTTGTGGCATGTCAATTGGAGCATAATGCAGCAGCACAGCAGCTCCATAAAGGTAGTGTACAATAGCAGACATTCTACTAGGTCATAATACTCCATAAAAAGGCGGATAGCAGATGGAAGCAGAATTGCAGTCTTACAGTGTTACAATATTTAAGAATCACAAGGAAATTACCACAAAGCTTGAATTTTGCCATGTACCTAATATGACCAGATGAGCTGCGAAGTCTCGATTTATTTGCTTACACATTCATTCATTTATTTATTTGAGCATGTTTGACTCATGTGAATCTTCCTACAGCCTTCCTAACCAGTGCCCGGCATCCATGCCAGGTCTGCCTGCTTATCTGTGCCCCCCAGAACTAACAACAATATTGTTGGGGCTGGCCACAGAACCTAAAGCCATCCTGGATGCCATCATCAGGCCAGAGGTTTTTACTTTAAGCCTACCCCATTACTCTACCCCCATTACAGACTTGACACTCAAGGGGCAGGTCTGGAATAGGGGCCAAGAGGTGCATCTTCCTGCCTTTGCAGCAGTTCTGCCAGGCCCACTACTTTTTTCCCTATTTGGAAAATCCCCCCCCCCTCCAAAATGATGTCCTGATGTCCCAAGCCTCAACCTGGGATCACCAGGAGGAGCACCCACATAACTGCTAACCCTCCTGGATAGGCAAACCTTACTCCTATTGCTCCATTAGTTGCCTAAGTTACTAACTGAACCCAGGTCAGCTGGACTGTGGTCAGGGCTTTATCCCTCTACACCACAGGTTCAGCACTAAGTCTAGATTTAAATCAAGTCTTTGAACCTGCCATTCACTGAGCATTTACACAATAATTCAACATTCTTGCATTCTTGCTGTCTGTCAAAGAAGCATTTTTATTTAATGTTGGTACATGCTAATTCCAGTCTAAGGAATTTGCCAAGTGTGTGCGCGAGTGTGTGCATATGTACGTGTGT
This sequence comes from Protopterus annectens, assembly GCF_019279795.1. Classification (NCBI taxonomy): domain Eukaryota; kingdom Metazoa; phylum Chordata; order Ceratodontiformes; family Protopteridae; genus Protopterus; species Protopterus annectens. The sequence goes on from NC_056745.1 coordinate 900,577,378, forward strand.
GTGTGTGTGAGTGTGTGCATGTGTGTGTCTGTGTGTGTGTGTGTGTGTGTGTGTGTGTGTGTGTGTGTGTGTGTGTGTGTGTGTGTGTGTGTGTGTGTGTGTGTGCGTGTGTGTGTGTTTGTGTACAGAGAAAGAGAGACATTGCTTTAGCCTCTGCTAAATAGCTGGTAATAAACAACATATGGCTGAAAATGCTCTTTTGTAAAGGAACAACAAAGATGTTTACCAAAAGAAATCTGCCTAGCAAAATATCTGCAGAATATCAGCAGAATGTTGTTTTGTACTCTGTGCCAGATCTCACTAAGAACTTGTAGAGTAGAAGTAAGGCAGAAGCCTTCCTAGAAGAAAAAACATTCAGGGTATTTCTTTCAATATAAAGTACTACATAATAATAAAAGTTGCATTGTTTTTAGATGTAGTGGCATTGTGATTAGATGTAAACTTAAAAGCAATAATTGTCTTTTAGTCTATGTGGTGGTCCACTGTGCCAAATATAGTATTGTTAACTGCATAAGGGAATAATCTATTAGTTATTTCATAATGTCATCTAGAAGGTATTTTAGTATTACTTATTCCATTAAAGACCATAAACAAAAAAGGTCCAAATGTAGCTGAAGACTGAGGCAATCTTTCAGAAATGTAACAATAGCAAACAATATGGTATGGGACCAATTACAGATGGGATAAAGACACTGAATATGAAATAGTCCAACACAGTCCCCTGATGAATGCCACAAGTAATCAGTTTTATGGAAAAACACTCATTTTATCCCAGAAGGAGTTACCATGAAGAGCCTTAGACCATGTGTTATGCCTTTACCTAGACTGCAGCTTAGACTGTGCCACAAACATTTGGATCTGTGGGCAGAATGGGATTTTTCATGAGTCATACCCATTATATAAAGGAATAGCAAATTATGCACTGTTCTTCCCCAAATGTTCATCACTATGATATTCACAAAAAAAGTCAGTCAAGATATATTTACTGTAGCTGTTTTTTATATAATATCATGTGGAACCTATTATCTAGATATCTAAAACAGTTATATTTATTTATATCATAAAAAGTGTAAAACAATTTAAATTTTAATTTAAGTGAGTCCTCATGATGCTTCAAGAGACTGGTCATCCGGCAATTGCTGTCTGAAAGTATTTGTGTAAATCTGTGTATTTTTATCTAATTAAATTTAGTTGAACTAGTTAAGTTAAACTGTAGTAGTAGACTTAACTAGCATTGCTTTGGTACAGAAAGTAATCTTTGTGAAATACAGATGATAAGGTGGCAGTTAAAGAGGAGACACAATGAAGTAATAATTAAAGAGGAGAGACAGTGAGGTAATAATTAAAGAGGAGAGACAGTGAGGTGATAATTAAAGAGGAGAGACAGTGAGATGATAATTAAAGAGGAGATGGAGGGTGCAGTTGACCGCATAGATTAGACTCTCTCTAAGCAAGAAGAAGTAAACAAGAAAACTGAGATGAGGATTTGTTAAAATGATGTTGAAATATCCCTAGATGTGTCCATGCATTAATTGCTGAAATTCCCTAATATACCCATGACATGTGCCATGCGGTTAGAGGGGTCCAGGAATGAAAGTCATGATTTTTTGTAAGAACAATACAACATCATTTTGTGCCTAAAACAGAGATGTTCTGAAATGCAGAATAAATCAGTTGAGACTTATGGACAAATTGAGTTCCATCTAGTTACTTTGTAGGAAAGGATTAGATAATAAATCTAACACTGTTTAAGCATGGGTGGATAAGAAAGGCTCAGACATGAGTTCATAAAAAACTAAGATGGCACTCTGGACTGGGTTCTCCAGGCAGTCTTGGGATTTGAAAAAGATTATCAGTTGATGTAGATGGCTACTGACTATACTAATAGTAATTCCTATGTGATATTAGCAAAGTTTGTTACATGTTACAAAAAAGAACAGAATATATGTTAGATTTGGTAACCTGGGAAAATATAATGCTGAGAGTCTGTAAGTATATATTAACTATGATTTTCAGAAACTACATTGCAAAGATCCCAGTTTACAGAAGTCATTTAAGAGTGCTGCAGGTATATGATTATGTATAAAATCAGTATTGAAGGTCTTTGTTTCCAGAGTGCAGGTGTTTGCAATTTCTTGATCAACTATTTACCAGATATGAGGTTTACATTATACAATGGACTATAAAACTGACTACCTCCAAAATCTGTCACAAGATCAAATTCACTGGAAATCAAAGATGGTATGTCCAAAGTCTTAGGAGGAATCAGGCAGTTATCTCTGACTTCATCTTCTGCACTCTACCACAGGATAATAAATTGGTTTTCCCTAATAACTGTCTGAAATAAGGTTTCTGGATAATCAGAAAAATGTTAATAAAATGTGAGTTTTGACTGATTGTTTGCTTGGTACTTTATGCTGAAGTGATGTCTATGCACATTGGGACTGACTTCATACTATGCTGTGGTCATATGTAGTCATTTGTATGGATAATTTCTATCATGACTTAAGATCATAGACAAACAAAAGTATGTAATAGAAGCTATGATTAACATTTCTACACAGATGTATGCATATTTTGATGAGAATTTTTTGTGTGCTTATTCTGATCTTTATACTAAAACTTTGACCAGGACTGAAAGTTTTATTTATGAACACTTGGATGACAGACTTTAGCATGCTGCTAACTTGACAGAATTTAAACATTTAAAATGATGCTTATCACATCAGTGGACAAATGAAGTATGAGAATTGTTGACCTAGATTCCTGTGTGGAGCAATGAACAGAGTGTTCTGCTTGCATGCCTATTTTGCTTAAAGCTCAGATTTGCTACTTATGAACATCTAAATGATATTTTCTTGGTCATACACATTGTATATTAAATATAGTAGAATGTATGATCAAGGTTTATATTGATGATACTTTTATGGTTGGTTTTTTTTTTTTAGTCATGCAAATTAGGCCATGGAGCACCACTCTTGACTAAAATTCACATATAAACTGGTGTTAGTTGGCTATTTTTTGTAAAAAAAAAAGTTTCAAGTACATGGATAACAGTGTGAGATGTGTATGCAACAGAATTTTTAATAAAGGTTTAAATTCATACTTACATGTTTGATTTCATGAGACTTATATTTATTACACCGAATTTATCCACCATAATTTTGATCAGATTTATTGCCTGGTTCCATACAATAGAGGGATGGAGCCCTGACTGTGATTCAAGTAGTTGGGAGTCCAATTAGTGGGGCAATCAGGGAAGGAGTAAGGCAGGGAGTAGGTAATAGTCAAGGGTATGACCCAATCTACTGTCCCAGGGAGAGGTATGGGGGGGTACATGTAGTGGTTGTCACACAGAGTCAGTGTGCTTTGTACAGATTAATGTAATCACCACTCATGTTTCCTAGAGAAGGCTATGGCTACTTTGAGGCAATGACCCTTGCAGAAGTGAGGAGATGATCTCTGAGGTGAACAAACTGCCTGTCCTTCCCAGACATTTTGCCAAGTGTATGCAAGGGGATAGGGTGCAAGCAAAAAAAACACACCTGATGGCTTCCTAAAGGATGACTTCTACCTGCTGACTCAAGCCCCACAGGGGAATGAATGGGTCAGGAAGGGGGTGATTGTCAGGAAGCAGTGGAGAAACTGGCAGAAAAAAATGATCATAGTTTGCAAACATACTTCTGAGCATTTTGATAGGAAGTTTTTCATACTGACAGTTTATTACAGTTAACAACTATGATTAATATTAGACTATAAAACATGCAATAGTTGAGTAGCTACTAAAATGTAGTGGAATTCTTAACCATGGTTTTTGTGTGCACTTGGGAATATTTCGAGGAGGCAACTTGAACACCCTATGATTATTCTTTGTAATGGTGTTAGGATTATGAACATTGGAATAAATATTTCTATGATCGAATTCTTGGGTACCAATATATACGTATTTGTATTATGTCAACAAATTCACATACATTAGCATGAATGTATGCAACAGTACCTTTGAGCAAGTTCTGCAAAGGACGTATGACTGCATGTAATAAAGACTTGTCAATGCCAGTAACTTATTAGAATCTAAAATGCTATTTAATTCTTAAATGGGGAATATGATGTAATGGAACTTTTCATAAAAGTTTTCAGGCACATTTGTTAATAGTATTTATGGTCAAGGTTACCACGGGTATTTATGAATACTTTGAAGCCAGAGTTTTGAATATAAGCATTTGTATATATAATACTAACTAAAAGTTTACGTTAATATTGAAGACTAATTCGATCATAAAGCTCAGTCTAGAGATTGATATAGTTATTTTACCAGGTGGGCTCAACAAGTTGCATTTAAGTGTTTTGTTGTTAAACTTGTTTTAATCATAGGGTTAAGAACAGCTGTCCTTTTTTATTTGGGGAAAAGAAATGACATTACAGTTTATTAACTGTCATCTGTCTTGTTCAGTCATGGCTGAGGGAGGAATTTGGAGTGTCAAGCTGATGAGCACTACCTCTGAATGGTAACCAAAACTTTACATTTTATAAACCAGTATTTCTTTAATGGAACATTTATTAATGGAAAATTTACAGTCCTCCAATTGTAAATTCCTGGAAAGGAAATGTTTCCAAATAATATATCTCCTGGAATAGGTGTTCTTTTTTTTTTTTACTTTCCTCTTGTTAATGTGTTCCCCGACTTGGTTGTATGCTATAAAATGTAGTGAAAATTTTTAGCAAGGGAAAAAAATTCAAGGAGTTGTAATCTTAGAAAATTTGTCATTCTGGGTGTTTGCAAATGGAAAATTGTTATACCTCCTATGCTAGTCTGGTGAATGAAATATTAGACTAAGGTGCCTAGAATGCTGGGACATACTGAACTGCTTCGTTTTGGTCTGGTCACCTAATCTTTGTTTTAGATTTCTTAACCTTAAGGGAATAGTATAATTGTTTGACTGCATATAGCCTCCTCAAGGTTCTAATTCATATTTGTCTACTCTAAGTCAGTGTTAGCTGTTGATTTTTTTCTTCAGTTTGTTATTAAACTTTACTGATTGAGTTCCTTGTGGAATGCTTGATAGGTATATTATTAATTTGGAAGGGGACTGGGAATGCTATTTGATTGTACCTTAATGGAAGATGGACAGTACCAAATGGTTTCTTAGTATATGAGTTGATGGGTGTTGGAATAGGATGGAAATATGATACTTTGGATTTGCTGTGACTGCTTTTTTTGAATGTGGTGAAGTGAGAATTGGATAAGGAGTATACAAATTGATAATATAGCATGGATTGAACTTAGATTATATTGGTAAAGTTGAGAATGGGGGTTTCAATCAAGGATCAACACTTTATGATTGGATGGATAAGAGCAACTTACAGACAAATTTTAAACAGAATGTTACTGAACCTTATCTATGTTCTCCCTTCATACAATAATGCTGAGAGCTATGTCTTCTTTCCAGATGAAGTACGAGAAGGTGGTCAGTAATTCTTATATCATTACAAGTGTTATGAGCTCAGCCTTTTAATGTATGAGTGATTGGACAGTATTAAGATGTTTACTGATCTTATATATACAAATAAGTGATGTTCATGTAAACAATAAACAGTCAACTGGGTGTCCAGGATACCAAGTTCATCTCATTGCAGTCGTGGTTATATAATGTAGATGATTGTAGGAGGCATTTCATCTAGAACCAAAAAGGTTCTTATCCCTCTATATTGTGCACTGTTTAGACCACATTTAGTGCCCCATCTGGAATGTAGCCATATCAAACAACTAGAATACCAAACAGTTTCCTAACTAAAAGATTGCAGACTTAAAACACAAGAGTTATCAGAAGAGGCCAGAAGCACTGACCCTTTTTACAGTGTCCCATTAACTCATTAGAGGTGATCTGTGCCTTGCCTTTCAGGTCATTAGGGAGTCAGTAGTCCAAGACCTCTTATACCACCACAAATGACAAGTCCCCCAGATACTAAAACTAGGGATCTAAACCTGCTTCAGCAAATAAACAAAACATGGTGTAGACAGATTTGTCACATAACACTTACCTCTTCATTGGAGTAAACTTATACTCTAAATTAAGCAATGCAATACACCATTTTCCTTCAAAAATAAATTGGACATTTGGATGGTAATCCACAAATTTAACTCTGATATGACTGGCCTGTTGCTAATTGAAAAAGAAGGTAAGGTCTAAGCAGGGTACTGTCAGGTTTAAATGGCCACAGGGCCCAGTAACCTCATATGTTCTGTGATTCTGTAAGAGATCCTGGTACTTTCTAGAAGAACTTGATTGCACAGGGTTTATGATAAAGGTGTTATATATAACTGCAGTTAAACAAATTGAACACTAATAAATTTATAAATCTTACTAGTTTGTGTTTGACAGGGGGAAAGAAAAGATGTCTATGACAGCTGGCCAGACATTGCATTGCATATTAGGTAGATAAATTAGGTTCATAATTTAAGTAAAAGGGTTGTGTAATGCAGTTATGATGCAGTTGATTTTGATAGTCTATTGTTGAAGTATTAGGCATGTAAAGGGGGTATGATAAGTGAATTGAGGTTTTAGTTTTGAAGTGGGAAATGGCCATGGTTTAAGTACTGTTGCAAAAATGCTAATATCTTTACAGAACATGTTATCAAATATAAAATTATGTAAGGAGTATAGCTGTATTTAGTGTTTTTTTTTTTTTTTTGGAAGTGCTTTTACATGTACTACTTGACTAGATTCTGTTAAGATGATGCTGTACAAGAACTTTTTTTCATTTCTTAAGATGTTCAACAAAACTAATTAAAAAAAAAAAACAGGAAAACAGATCACAGTTTTAACAAGTAGTCTTATATTACTGAGCAATAAGCTAGTGAGGAAAAACAATATATATATATATATATATATATATATATATATATATATATATATATAGTAACACCTTCTGTTAAGTAGCTTCCCACAGTATCTGTTTATGACAGCATTACTAATAGTTTTAAAATGATACCTTGCTAATTTGTTAAGTGGACTTTTGTAAAGACATGACCCGAACAATAAACAAACAAAAGTACAGTTGTAAATATAATGGAAGTGATTTATGGTGGTCCGCATAATGTTACAAAAGGCAATATATGCATCATACCATTTATATATATATATATGTCATTCATTAAATGCATAAGGGCACTACATGTTTAGAAATCACTAGAAAAACAGGTAGAAGTAAATCTGACTGTGTTGAGTTCAATACTAAACTGGGAAGGATAATGGGCCTAAAAAATGATGCAGATGTAGACAAGAGGAAAATAATATGGAAGTACCAAATCAGTCAAAGTTTGAGGAATGTAAGCAAATTGTTGATGTTCTAATAAAAGAATTGATCATCTATCATCTCAGAAATGGGCAAAATCAACTAACCCTTTCAGATAATCTCAGAGTTTAGTCCTTAAGGTAGCATGGTCTACTGTGATTATCGGCCCATTTTAGAGGAGTTCTGCTGCAAAGGGCTTGCATACTGCTACTCATCTGTCAGCAAAATCTTCATCTTAACGGTATGACATCATGGTTGTTCAAACCATAAAGAGTAGGATGAGGAAAGGAGAATTAATTCAATAATTAGCAGAGCTCAGGTGTTTTGAACTTAAGCTTGTGAAGTAAGGAAAGATAGCAGATAAATATGTCTGCCACCAGTAAAAAGCCAGCTCACCATATCTAGAGAAAAAAGGATGACATTATTTAGTACAGATTACACAGAGAAAGTGACTCTAGTCAAGCCTCAGTAACAACTTTTCTTCCTATAGCTTCTTTAGCATTCTTTCAAAGAATCACTTGAAAAAAATATATTTGTTTAAGTTGCAGTTTCTTTTAATGAGTAAAATTCCATGAAACATCATTATTCATTCTTCTGTGATATATTTAAGCAATAACCCATGCCTGGGTGTGGATAATGCTGGATTTGCCCATGGTTGGTGTGGTTTGGTCACAAGGGCGAAGCCCGAGTGGCCGAACAAATACAACCGCAGGTAAATCCAGCATTACCCACACCCAGAAGTGGGTTATTGCTATTATACAATTACATTATTTAAGAAAAAAAATACTTACTTTTCTTAAATAATGGCATTGTATAATGCCTCTTTGCCGCCTTTCCGCTGCTGTCCCAGTATTCTGCGGCAGTTCTGATGTTCTGCACATGCGTATGGTTATGCAATACATCAGAACTGTGTGTGTGGAAGCAACGGAGAAAGGAAGAGCTCTGTTGCTTTTTTTTAAGATATCCCGCTATGTTAAACTCATTTAACATAGCGAGATAACAGCAAAGGAGCTCTTCCATTCTCCGTTGCTATCCAAAAAAAAAAAAAAAGACTCATACTAATGGAAAAAGTCCAGGTAACCGGACCTTCTTCCATTAGTATAAGTCTGATTTACAATGTGCACGCTGACCAATCAATGTGCACATTTTGGAATATTAATGGGGGGGTTGTTGTATAATTAATATGTTTTCTATGTTGATTATATTTTTCCAATTTTTAAATCACCATATTTGTTCTGTTAAATAATTTTACATTACTTGCTTTGCCATTAAAGTATACACTGCCCTAGGAGTGTATTTTTATATTATTTATGCAAATAGCTGAATATGGATAGACATAAATTTACACCATGATTTGAGAAGTGGGCACTATTAAATAATCATAGAGGGAAACCAGAACTTTTACATGTGTCTGTTTAAAGTCCTAAATGGCTAGACCTCTTATGGCCCCTATCGTCATTTGCCTAGTATTGTTCCTATGTTCCTATTACTTAATGTCTATGGGAACATAGCTGCTTGTGATTATAATCCATTATTTGTCTATTACTTATTAAATTTTAGTTGGTTTAGATAACCTTGTAACAAGCTCTTCAGAAGGTGATAAAATCAATGAAGCAATAATTTATTCCATAACAATTAAAATGCTGCTACAGTATTATACCTGACAATATTAGCACAAGAGAACATTTTGATGTAGACAGTTAAACTCCCAATGATTTTTTTCCTTTAGTCAGTATGTCCCATGTTGTTCATGGGGCTTATCATGTCCATTAACAGTTGTTTAAAAGATCAATCTATTTTTTGCTACAAAAATGTTTTTATAGATAGCAACAATCATTGAAAGGAAAAGGTATATGCTTGAGCAGTGAGGTAGTGAGTGGTGTTTTCCAGATGTTTGGCTTTAAATTTTGTGTCAGGCAAAAGTTAAAGATGTGGTGAAGAGGATGGGCTAGAAATATACTGCAGTTATAGATAAACCAGGGAAAATGTGGTCTGAACCTGGGTTTGAGGCTGTGGCCAAGTCTTCAAGTAAGTTACTAATTTCCTAATGTAAGATTTTTTTGAAGTAAAAAAGAGGAGGAAGTTCGGGGACTCTGGAAGAGAGGAAACAGGTGTGGAGATAAATGCTGATAGTATGTAGAGGGTGTATGTTCAAACAATTATTAATTTGAAACATCTGTTTTACTAAAAACAGAAAAAGTACACAAGTTAATAGTTAGATGTCTAAACATCTTCATTATAATGTTTGTCTTAATCATACATAACTTTAAAATATATGTAAACTTGTTGAATGAAAGAAGTAGTTCAATACCCAAAGTATTACTTTGAAGCTATTAGTATACTTCTGTTTTTTTTTTTTTTTTTTTTTTTTTTACTTAATTCATATTGGGTAAAACATACTTTTAGCTTCTGTAAATCAGTATGACAAGCGATAGCGAAAACAACCACGCAGATCACCACACTGTGTAGCATATACCAAAAAAGCTTTAATATACCACTTAAAAACCAATAGAAAACAATAATAAAAAATAAATAGTGAAACATTGGATGAATAGCATAAAACTGAATAACCACTTCAGGAAGTGTCCCTTCTTCGGATCCATCCATTCAGAATCAACCTTTTCACTAAAAAGAAGTAGCCATCCAATGAGAATTAAAACACTGGCCTACACCCCTTCAAAATCAGCTTAATCAGAACAACTCCATTCAAATCAGGAAGTTTGTCAGCCTGTAAATCAGCCATCCAATACGATTCAATCACCTCTGTCATATTTAGCAAGTCTCTGCCTCTCTTATATTCTTTGTTTAAACTGGATAATCTTTTTCATTCAGTTATTTTATATGACAAGTGACAACAAATTAAAATGAGAAAGTTACAAAGGGATTATTCAGATTTTAAATCTGGAAATATCTTTGTATGGCCTAAGCCTAGGATTAGATCTACCAGAGATGAAGTGAGTACAGAAAATACAGGTGGGATGAATGCACCTGTTAATGACAATAAAATAACTATGGTCAAAGGGAATAATGTGGTACATAAACAGAACAGTTTAAATAATATTGGACATCTACATTGTACTAAAGCAAATGATAAAAATACATGTGAAGGAATTTCTAGTGTGTTAACTAGTGATGGGTGTGACCCTGAATTATCTTTTGGTCACGATGTACCTAATAGCCAAAAATTACCTAAGTAGCATCTAAATGATACATCTAATAAGAATACAATCAGTCATTACATGTTGGGAGCTAGACCAAAGGAACCAGTGACTGATAACTAATTTTTTCCATGCTGCCCATACCTATGAAGTTGAAAGGCTTGGACAAATGCAGTTGTTCAATATGTCGAGGAAGGAAACAGAGGAAGGTGTCACTGTAACAAATAACAACTCAGAAGATTGCTTGGTGTACAATCTTTCGAAGTATCAGTTAAGTTCCACACAATGCAATGGTCTTAATAAAGATGTACATTTTATTCCTTCCATACCCTCTAAGCTCCATGATATTGTATTAGATATGAAATTATTTGGCCAGAATGTGATACTCAGAAGTATATTTGGTAACAATATACATAGAGAGACACCTGGATTTAGGAAGCCTAGTATATATGTGCCTACTCCACATCCTATTGTAGAAACTTTCATCAAGACCTGTGAAAGTGACATGTTAGTCAAATCAGTTCCAAACATCAATCTGGTTTCTACATTCTCACCAATGAGGAAAGAGCAGTGTTGAGAGAACTAATGAGAAATGATGAGATTGTCTTAAGACCAGCTGATAAAGGTGGCGCAACTGTCATTATGGATTGTGATTTTTATACCAACAAGATGAGGCATATGCTGTCTGAGCATTCTACATATCATGACAAGAGACAGAAAATATTATTAAAAATCTGAAGGATGATCTTCTCTATATGCTCACACAGAATCGGATTGATGAGAAACTGTATGATTTTTTTCTTGTTGAATGTCCAGTCATACCTGTTATCAAAGGACTACCTAAGATACACAAATGTGCTGTTGATCCGTCTGTCAGGCCAATAGTATCAGGGAGAGGCTGGTCCACAGAGCCACTATCAATCTGGGTTGAGAAGAAGCTTAAACCTGTCTTAATAAGTACACCAGCAGTACTGAAGGATTCTGCACACTTTTTACAGTGTTTAAATCGAGTGGTTTATATTCAACCGAATAATGCTAATTTTGTTTTTGTGTGGGTGTGACTAACTTATTCAGAGTTATTCCTAATGAGTTTGGCCTTAGAGTCATTAAGGAATTTATTACAAAAATTGTTATTATGAACAAACTATTGTTAAATTAATCTGCTCTCTTACACAATGGATTCTAGACAACAACATTTTTATGTTTTGTGATGAATGTTTTGGACAAAACTGAGATGTCGACATAGGCACCCCATGTGCAAACATATATGCTAATTTAAGTTTGGCATATTGGGAGGACATGGTGATACACAATGAAAATAATATTTGGAAAGATTCTATTTTATTCTATAGCAGATTTGTGGGTGATATATTTCTGCTATGGCAAGGCACACCAGATGATCTAAATGCATTTGTAAATTATCTGGAGAATAGTACATCTTTCTTAAAATTTACTGTGCATACATTAGATAAAGCGATCAAATTTCTTGATTTCAAGCTATTTAAAATGGATGATGGTATGATAAGTACTTCAGTCTATAGAAAATCTTGCTGGAAAAATAATCTACTAACACGTAGTAGTATGCACCCACAGCATGTTTTTTTCTTTTTTTTTTTTTTCAATAATAAATCTTTATTATTTTTCCAATTGTTAATAAAATAATACATAAAGCAAAAAAAAAAAAAAAACAGTATCAAAAAAAAAAAAAAAAAACTTATAACAACAATACTACAATATATATACATTATATACATGAATGCTTTCAACAGTTAAATGAGATCATTATACATTGAAATAAAATTCTGAAAAAGAGTATTAAAAGATCTAGTATCAATATACAGGCTTATTAATACTGACTTCCAAATTAAGTATGTACTTCCAGGGGATAACTGGATTCGGAACATTAAGCCAACACAATAGTAAAGATTTGCTCCCATATTTTCGGATTATTTATATTTTTCTTATGATCTTTGATTAATAATTTATGTGCTAGAATATGTTTTATCGCTATACTTTTAAAGTTTTCCCATGAAGTCTGAGATGGATTCAACCAATTTGTAGCTATATAAAGCTTCATTAACAAGAAAATATTTATAAGTGTTATCAACATTCCACACTTTCCTGGGAATTTATGATTCTACATATCCCTCCGAACAACTTGGACAGATCCCAAATAAGCATGTTTTTTTTCTAATATTGCCAAAGAAAAAGTTCTTAGAAGATCTAGGTTATGCACTGAGAAGAATGTATTTTTGAAAGAAACTAAGTATCTATCTTCCTGATTGCATGCTCGTTATTATAGAGAGCACAAGATACAAGGTGCTCTGGTTAAGAAGAACTCGAGGGAAACCTTGATTTAATACTGGAAATTATGAAGAAGAGCAAGCAGCTAGATCTGATATATGTGCAAGCAAATACAACCATTTGAAAGTTGTACTGAAACAGACAAGTGACATTAATAGAGTGTGTAATATTATTAAAGATAATTGGAAGATTCTCTTAACTGATCAAAGCATTAAAGAAGTTGTAAGTGATCCCCCTTCCTTTGCTTTTAAAAAAATATGAACTTAAAAAGGATGTTGTGTAATGATGTTTCCTTTAAAAGACGTGCTGTTATGTCATCTAGGATTGGCACATTTTATTGTAGGTATTGTAAAGCCTGCAAGCATATCAGCAATTACAAACAATTTAAGCATCCAATTACCAATAAGATATATCATCCTAATTTACATGCAGATTGTCTCACAAAAAATATTGTACATCTTACAAAGTGTAAAAATTGTTCATCTTTTTATGTGGGCAAAACAAACAGATCGCTCAAGGATCAGATTTTACAGCATATGAGTGACATAAGAATATTTTCTAAACACAAAGCCTTAGTCCAACACATTAAAAAACATAAAGATCATGTTTTTTTGTTTATTGTCTTACAGATACAGAAATAAGATAAAAGAGATAAGAGAGGCAGAAAACTGCTAAATAGGACAGAGATGATTGAATCATATTGGGTAGCTGATTTACAGGCTGATGAACCTCCTGGTTTGAATGGAGTAGTTCCAATTAAGCTGATTTTGAAGGGGTGTAGGCCTGTGATTTAATTCTGATTGGCTATGTACTATGGATGTCATCTACCTGATTTACATTATTTTTATCTAATGTTGTATTGAGGTTAATTAATGATATATTTTGATACAGTTTAAAGGAAACAATAATTTATAAAAAGAGCATGCAACCAGCCTATTATGGATATCAGTAAATTTATTTTTACTTTGTTCAGTAAAGCAAGTCTTAGTATGTTGTTACAAATGTAATATTATAACTGCATAGTAAATTGTTTTATCAACTGTTTTACAAAATCCATATCAAGTATGAACCTTTAATGGAAGGCAATGGCTTTAATTTTGGAGCCATATATACCAAAGAATGATACTGCCTAAATTTAAAATGATTACTCGGCAGCCATATTTGTTTAAAATGTGCTTATCTAACTAAAATATAGCTCAGGTGGGCATTATTTAAGAAATGTGTATGACCATTACAGTTTAATTTGATGAGACTCAAATAAATATGTGTATGGAGTGCTGAAATTAAAATGACTTGTCAAACGGCTTATGTATTTGCAGACACTAATAGTTCCATCCTGACCAAATTGTACTGTTCATTAGCCCTATTACCTAATTGATTTTTTTTTGCCAACTCCCACATCCACTGAGTAAGCTGGTATATGAACAGACCAGAGCAATTTGGTCTGAGCATTTTTTTAAATTGCCAGTATATGAGTAGTATGGTCCCCCTGAATATTTTACCATTTGTTGGGTAAGTTAGGGCTGTGAGATTGTTCAGATGACTTGTATTTGTTACTTTGCAAACTATGAACATCCTGCATTCAGTGAAATACAAGTCTTTCTGATTGTTTCTTCTGGAAAAGTTGATGAGCCCCTTATCTTTCCATTTACCAATAAAAGAACTCAAGGTCCAACTAATATACTTTCACGTCATAATTGAATATAGTTGGGAATAGAAAATGTAATGGTTTCAGAACACCTAATATCAACATTATAACAAAACAATACCTTACAAATTCCAGTCACATAAAGAGTCAAGAGTCAACTTTGCAAGGATCCGGTAACCCTCCAAAAATCTTAAGATATTTCCTAACTCAGTAAGTGCCTGCAGTTTAACAAATTATTAGCATGTATGACAGTCACTTTATAATATATTCATTTTTTTCCTCAGAAAAGTAGTCCCAGTCATATGTTTCTGAATTATGAATTCTGCCTAGAGATATAGTACTGAAATTCAATGTTTTTATAGAAATTCAGAAATAAATACAAAGCTATATAACTAGAGATAAATAACCAAAAGAATTTTATTTTGCACCTTTCACTTAAGCAGCTATACACAAACTGACTTTTGAAATGTGTATCAAAACTGATCAGCAGGACATTCAGTCAGTTGTAGACAAAACCTTGACCTCAGTATGACTGAAATAGGTAAGAAATTCAACACTCGCGTCATACATATGACCAATCCAAACATTTTCCAGCAATGCAGATTCCATTAGCAAATCTAAGTGATGCCTTTCTTTCAGCTAAAACCAGTTATTGTTAATCACCAAAATAGTTTTACCCTGTCAAAACTAATCAAATGTACAGGCTCTGGTTATATTACCCTGAGATTTCTTTAACTCCAGGAACTGAATTATAATGCCTATCAAATAGAAACACCAGAGACACTGCTATTAAAATTCAATGAAGACAAGTAATTGCCAAAGTCCTCCATAAATTATTTTTATCAAACAATACATCCATATCACTCCAATCATCAGTTACAAAACTTCCACAGAAAACCTCTGCATAAACAGCTACAGTAGCACTTGTCAGAAATCATTCTTATAACCAGGTGGCATGACTTTTACAAAGACCATTTTGTTAGAACTCAACTGTATATCTCCACCAATAAAAAGAGATCTGATGTCAGGAATGGCACATAGGCCAGTGCAAAGTTCCAGTGCATTACAAGGCAGATTAAACTAGCAGTAACTCATCTTAAATCTCTAAACTACTTTTACTAGACCCAAACTACATTGTCCTGCATTGGTTCTTCGATTAACTTAGCAGCATATATAAGCAGTTAATTGCAACACAGCACTATCTTCCAAAATAAGAAGTAAAACATTTCCTTTCTGTTACTTGTGCTATAATTGTTCAGATGTGTTTGCTTGTGCATCTTTTCATCTGATGTTCTTTGCTTGAGTCTGTTTTGTAAACTAATCATTTGCACCACATAGTGAGTGTGATATTTTTATTAATTTGTGTCACATTAACAATGTGTGCAGTGTGATTCTTCTCTGACTGAGTGCAAACATGTATTTAGTAAGTAGGTATGGGTGACAAAGCCTCCCATGGGTAGGGGTGCAGTGAGTTTTGCCTCTGCAAAAATGTTGTTTTAATTGTTTTTAGCATGATTGTTTGGCATAATTTGGTTATGTGCAGCTTAGAATCTGCGCTGTTACTGCAGTGCAGTTAGACAAGAACAGTGTGGATTTACAGTATAATATATCCAAAGAATTGGTGAAATTGGCTGCAAAACTGGTACCTCATAAATACAAGCAATATCGAAACAGAGCCATTCTAGGCAAAGAAACAATCTAGTCAAAGCTTCTCATACTTCCTCATAAAGGCATATGATGATTCAATAGTAAAACAGATGTCATTCTTAAAATATCTTAACATTCTTTTAAATCCAGCTTCAGTTTCTGTCTCTAAACTAAACAATATAAAATGAAAAACACTATAAACAATTTGGCAGACTATATAAAATTAACTATTTCCTTACTATTAGGCTGATATCAGCACAATTCCACAAACAAGGTAAAAAACACAAAGAAAAGCAGGAAGCCAGGAGTAGGTCCACCACTGTTTTATTAAATCAAATAACCATAAGCGCTTTCGTAAAGTTCATTACAAGACTTCATCAGATGAAAAAAAAAAGGGGGGGGGTTAAGGCTAGCCATGCATCCCAAATCTCTAATGAGTTCTGATACCTTTTTTTTTTTTTTTTTTTTTTATCTGATGAAGTCTTGTAATGAACTTGACGAAAGCGCTTATGGTTATTTGATTTAATAAAACAATGGTGGACCTACTCCTGGCTTCCAGCTTTCCTTCGTGTTTCTTACTATTAGGTTAATAAACCACTAATGTGCTGGTGTTCTTGTACTAAAACTGCTACTTGGTTCCATTCAAGAAATGAAACTATCAGCTCATCCTTAACTAGTTAGATAGAGCTTACAGCAAAACTGCTTAATCTGATGCACTAAACAGCAATAGAATCCACTGTAACACACTATTAAATCATCACAAATAGTATGAATGCAAAACACGCAGGTGAGCACACACAGACACACACACACACACACACACACACACACACACACTCACATATATATATATATATATATATATATATATATATATATATATATATATATATATATATATATATATGCATATACCTTCACTTCCCCTAAAGCTCATTTGACTGAGACCAAATGACTGACACTTCACTTCCCCTAAAGTCATTTCCCCTAAAACTCATTTCCCTGACAAGTAACACTGGCAGTGTGTAGAGCACTGTAAGGTAAGTAAAAGGAATATGTCCTTTTCCCCACTGTAGTGTGACCCTGGAGTTAATATATATAGTTAGGAGGAGTGTGGTGGGCATAAAAATTAAATGCTTCACTCTGATATGCTAGTTCAACTGATGTACAACTACCCATGTCTTGAACCTCCTTACAGGACCTGTGCTATTCTAGAGTCATGAAAAGGGCAGGGAAAAATCATCATCAACCCATCACATCCAAGCCACCATTTTTTTTTCTACTATTAGCATCGGCCAGGCGTTATAGATTAATACACACCAAAACAAGCCGATATAAGAACATTTTTTTCCACAGCCCATCAAGTTCATAAATGGTTAACTCAGCATATTAGGCTGGGGTATTCTTTTTCCCAAGCCTCCGAGGATTTTGCAGTATTGTTGACATATTGTTAATATTCGTTTCTTTCATAGTTTATTTCAGTATTTCTTGCACTAAGTTTTTCATTGCACCTTGTATGTATATGTATATTTACTTTTTTTTTGTCTTGTTCTCAATAGTTGCATGCATGTTGCTTGTCATCTTAATAGTTGTATGTATGTCATTTATATAATTGATACTCGGAGAGTCACTGAAACCAGAGTCAAATTTCTTGTATGTGCGCATACTTGGCCAATAAATGTGATTCTGATTCTGTAAAGAAACAGTTGTACTTGTTCATAGGTTCATAGGGTCATAGGTGTTTATTAGGCTAACGACCACAAGGGGCATTTTAAGGCTAGCCATGCATCCCAATGAGTTCTGATACCCTTGATAAGTGTAACAATGGGCCTGGAAGATGAACCATTTACAGATTACCTGTTTGTATCAGAGACAGGTGCCAGACCAGGGATGAATTTCCGGTTCCCATCCAATTGTCCAAGTTGCACTTGAATTGGATTAGGGAGGAATTCTGCTTCACATGGATGGGGAGCCTGTTCCATAGATGGGGTAGTCTCTGGGATGCATATCTATCTCTCCAGCAGGTCCTGTTTGTATCACAGGCAAGGTTTAAGTCTTTAGAACAGGTAATTCTGGTACTGTTTGTTTTGCGGACATGCAGGAGGGCCATCAGAGTGGGGTCTGACAATGCCCTGTATGCCAGGCATAGATCTCCCCTCAAAAGCCTGTAGGGGACAGAATACAGGGATATAGCCTTGAAGTGGTCCGCATAGGATATATTTCTTATGCCCCATATTCTGTTAGTGAGGAACCTCTGTGGATGTTCCAATTGTTGGATATGACCGGTTTGGTACATACCAAAGGGGGCATTGTACTCAATGATAGGTCTGATGCATGCCGAATACAGTGGAACAATGACTTTCTTGGACTTAGATGCCATATCTTTGTTTATAAGTTGCACAACACAGAATGATTTCCTCACCACTGTAGACACATAATGATCAAAGGCTAGATTACTATCTATGTGTGTCCCTAAGTCCCTGACTACTGGGTGTGTTCTCAGTATGATAGTTACCAGGGATGGATGACTTCCCAAAGGGTACTATTATGCATTTCTTGGCATTTAGTTTTAGTCTATGACTCTAACACCAGTTGTCTGTCTGTGTCAGCCCCTCCTGGAGAACATTTGTGTCAGTGTGAGATTCAATGACAGCTCCTAATTTGCAATCATCTGCAAATTTAGTCAGCCAGAGACCACTGACATTGGCCTTGACTTCTGAGAAGTAAATGCCAAAAAGGAGTGGTCCAAGGAATGATCCCTGAGGGACTTCACTTGTGACTGGCCTCTTTGTAGGGGTGAACTCCCCAATCCAATTCTAACATCCTGGGTCCTTTCTGTGAACCGGATGGCTATCCACTGGGTGACATACAGGTTTGTACCTAATCTCTTGAGTTTGTCAACAATGCCAGAGTGGGGTATTGTGCCAAATGCCTTGGCCAGGTCAAAGTAGGCAGTGTGAATGATTTTGTTCTCATCCATTGCTTTGGTGAACTTCTCAAAGAAGTCCACCAGGTTGAGTAGGCATGATCTACCCTTGAATAAACCAAACTGGGTTGGGTTCAGTGTCTGGAGGTTTACTATATCTCCATTGGTCATCTCCATGATAATTCTTTCCATGGCTTTACATATAAGACTAGTGAGACTTATGGGTCTGTAGTTTCCAGGGTCTGTAGATGGCCCGCCTTTGTGCAGAGGGATGACTGTTGCCTTTCTCCATTCATGAGGCATGAAGCTTGTTTGGAGGCTACAGTTAAATAGTAATTCCAGAGGCCCTGATAGGTCATGTTTCATGCTATTTAGAAGACATCCTGGGATATTGTCTGGGCCCATTGATGCAGTGTTCTTGGTCTTAGACAGAGCATTAAGGACCTATTCCCTAGTAATAGTAGGGGGAGTTATAGGTTCATAGGTTGGTACTAGGCTATCGGCCCTAGGGCCTATACAAGCCTAGCCATAACAATTCCCTGGCTATTTCTTCCCACACTATTTACTTTCCTGGACCCCTGTCTAGCAGGGCGGCTGACATGATCCCCGGGGTGAATTTCCTTTCTCCCATCAAATCATCAAGGTTCCTTTTGAAGAGGGCAAAAGAGGCGCTCTGGTTGACATGTATGGGCAGTCTATTCCAGAGTCTGGGGAGTCTCTGGGTCAGGAACCTATCCCTACAGCATGTTTTGTTTATTGTGATGACAAGGTTTAGATCCCTGGAGCGTGTGGCTCTGAGGGATTGGGATTTCTTTAAGTGTAGCATGTCCAACAGCTCTGGGTTTGACTTGGCTTAGTATGTTAAGCAGAGATCACCTCAGAGTAGACGATATGCGACAGAGTATAGCTCAAGTTTTTTAAGGCGGTCAGCATAGGGCATCTGCTTTAGGCCTGTAATTCTTTTAGTGAGGTATTTCTGTGGCCTTTCCAGTTGTTGCAGATGCCTTGAGAGGTACATACCAAATGGAGCATTGTATTCTATAATGGGTCTAATGAGGGATGAGTACAGTGGGACAATGACCTCCTTTTTTCTTGATGAAAAGCCCTTAGTGATGAGGTGTGCCACATAGAAGGATTTCCTGACTGTTGTGGTAATGTGGTTATTGAAGGTGAGACCACTGTCCACCTGTGTCCCTAAGTCTCTTATCACTTTTTTGGTGTTTAGTGTACTGCCACCTGTGTGGTAATTCATGGGTACATGCTTTTTCCCAAAGGGGATAACTATACATTTCTTGGCATTGAGCTTGAGCCCATGGCTCTGGCACCAAGCATATGTTTCTGTAAGGCCCTTTTGTAGAGTATCCACATCATTTGGGGATACACTGATGGCTCCCAATTTGCAGTCAACTGCGGACTTTGTTAGCCAGAGTCCATTAGTGTTGGCCTGTACTTCAGAGAAGTAGATGCCAAACAAGAGAGGTCCCAGGACTGAACCCTGAGGTACTCCACTTGTCACTTGTCTGGAGCTGGATTTGGAATCAGCTACTTTTACAATGTTGGTTCTGTCAGTAAGCCAGCTGGCAACCCATCGAGTGATGTAAGGATTAATGCCCAGCTTAGTAAATTTATCTATGATTCCAGAGTGGGGGATGGTGTCAAAGGCCTTGGCGAGGTCCAGATAGGCATATTTGATAATATTTCCTGACGGAAGGTTGAGGGGGAGAGAGGAGTAAAGTTGGAGTTAAATTTATCAGCCAGAAGGTTTGCTATATCTTCTGGCTCAGTATAGGTGGCTCCATTTACAATGAGGTCTGCACACAATTGTGTATTGCTTTTGAGGCTGCTTGGCCTGGGAGGCCAAACCTACCTCAAATTTGGCTTTGCTCGAATTTATTTGTCCCCTAAGTTGTTTGTTTAGTTTAATGAGAGTGTTTTTATCCTGCTGGGTGCTGCACCTTTTCATTTTTGCCATTCCTCCTGTTATACATCTGAGTGATTTTGTGATTCCACCAGGATAGCTTGTTTTTTTGAGTTATTTCTGTACTTCTTCCTGGTGGGTACAGCTGCCTCTGTACAGCTATTAACATGCTTGTACAGAGTTTTTGTGAACAGTTCTGCATAGGCAGAAGTGTTCTCAGGGTTTATAGGGGCTTGCAATTTTGTCAGGTTCTCACAATAGCAGGAGGTTAGCCTTAGAGTATCTATATTACGTAATCAAACATTTAAAAGTTTGAACGTCATATGGTTGACACCATATGATCGAACTTTTAAAAGTTCGAAAATGTAATAAAAAAAAAAAAAAAAAAAGAAAAAACCTACCTGAAAGGTTTAAGCTGGGAGGCAAGCACCCCTGCACCCCCCACCCCTCCCGGTCTTTAATTATACCAACTCCGAGATCACACTACAGTGCACAAAAGGGAAATCTTCCCATTCCATACTGTATGGAGATCTCTGTTGAAATCTTTGAACTTTTAAAAGTTTGTTCATATGGTGTCGACCATATGACTTTCAAACTTTTAAAAGTTCGACAACATGATATAGATCCACCTTAGAATAGTTCCTGAATATTCCTGGTTTAGCTGGGGGTCCAAGTTTTATTTTTACTTTAAAGGAGACCATTTTGTGGTCTGACCTTACCATGGAAGGCATTACAGTTGGGGGTGTGCAGCACTCTCCCATATTAGTGAGGACCAGATCCAGTATGGTTGCACCCCTGGTTGGTGTATTGA
This sequence comes from Protopterus annectens, assembly GCF_019279795.1. Taxonomy (NCBI): domain Eukaryota; kingdom Metazoa; phylum Chordata; order Ceratodontiformes; family Protopteridae; genus Protopterus; species Protopterus annectens. The sequence continues at coordinate 900,599,086 of NC_056745.1, forward strand.
CTATCTGGTCCAGGGAGTTTGTGTTTACAAAATCCAGGAATCTCTGTGCATGTACATTTGATGTCATATAGGATTCCTAGTTAATAGTGATTTAATTAATGTCACCCATGAATATGGTTTTGGGTTGGATGGTTAGTGTTTCTAATAAGTTTAAATACATGGTATAGGTTTCCTGGGTAATAGAGGGGGACCTATAGCTTGCAAGGAAATGGTGTAGGATTTTACCTATGATGATTTGAACATGGAGCAGGTCAAGCACACTGTCCTGTATGACCAGCTTTGAAGTATGTTTATTTTGGATGTAAATAGAAACACCTCTACCTTTAGTCCCTGCCTGTGAAGTAGCTAATCTAAATGTGTAGAAGGCATTATAACCCTGCACTGTTGCTGTGCTGTCCACGGCTTTAAACCATGTTTCTGAGGCCGCACAGACATCAGTATTCTCTAGGGTAAAGAGAGCTTCCAGGGAGTGGAGGTGTTTTTTAGGCTCCTAGCATTGAGCAGTAATACCTTTAGATTTTCTTGGTTTGATTTGCTATGTTGGAAGTACTTTCAGTTTGGCATTGCCTAAAAAAGCACTATGGGGGAAGACAATGTTTTAGCTAATATTTGAAAGCATAGAGGGGAGAGGTGCTGACCATCCCTAGCAAAGCAGCTTGATCTGTTGACCATCTCCTTCCATACTGACAAATATTGCACCCCCTTAGAATGACACCAGAAACTAATCCAATTATTGTAGTCAATCATCTTTTGTTTGTATTGTAGCATCATCCTTGGAGAAGGTAAAATGCTGCTCAATGCTAGGCTCATACCAGCTTGAGACACATATTCTGAAAGCTCTATGATGTATCTCTTAATATAGTCTAGGGAGGTATGTCTCAGGTCATTTACTCCCACATGGATTATGACTGAGTCATATTGGTAATTGAGATCCAATGACCTGAGTGCATGTGTAATGTGGCAGATCCTAGCCCCTGATGAGCAACTGACTGTAACTTTTTCCTTACTCAGCCTGGTAAGAGGGACATCAGTGTGTCTCACAATGGAGTCTTCAGTGACTAGAATGTTGGATTGTGTAGTGACTTGCCTTATGAGCTTAGAGGTAGAGGCTCCATGAGATGTAGCTCAATGTGTTAATGTGGGTGTTGTTTTGAAGGAGTGTGTTTGGGGCTGCTGAGGGTATTTGTTATGTGTACTTTGTCTAGAAGGTCTTTGTGATTTAGGAAGGTTACATGCAAGTGCTTCAGTATATGTGGGATTATACGTCTGCTTTGGATTGTGCATGATGGGTGCAGCATGTGTACTACTCATAGCTGTATTGACATTAGGAGTACTTTTATGTGAGAGCTTTGACTCCAGTGATGTTGTGTAAATACATCTCTCACATACCGTATCCGTTTGTTTGAGAATTAGCTGGTTATCAGTAAACATGAGGCAATTTCTACATTCCCTCAGGATGCCCATATCCACCAAGCCGGTAACAGAGACAGTAGGAAAGTTCATATCCATGGCAACAGACCCTTTTTTATTGATTAGACTGTCGGATTAAGAATATCAATCACTGTTAGGAGTATCTGGTTTGCAGCTATGTGGACAGTGCTTGTCACTGCAAACTAGTTGTCCTGTGTACAACTAGATATTGGAGAAATTTCAATTGTGCTTTTACAGGAAAAAAGTCACTTAATGTGTCTGAGTCCATACAGAGCACTGCCAAACCCTTGAGGGGAAACTAATATGCAGACCCTGAAAATTTAAGGATGAAGTATTTAGGGAGATACTCTGAAGTTAGAAAGAAATCAAGCAGCACTTACTGAAAACAAGGAATTAGCTTGTCAAGAATGATGAAAAAAGGGGAGTCATATGAATGGCTACTGCCTGGCTACTACTAATGCTGGTCTCACCACAGCTTCACTCTGTTGGGATACAATACTCCTTTGCTTCTTCTCTCACCAGAAGCAAAATGTTAGCACCAATCCCAAAAATAGAAGCAGGCCACAGCCTGATTGGTGATGCACACTCTTGTCCCAGATGATGCAAGTGTCTGTACACTTATAGCCTTTTTCTGGTAGATGCCTCAAACAGCAACCAGACCAATCAGGTACATTAAGCACAGACACTCACTCTCCAACCAGGAACAGTCAGGAATCAATGCACTCTGCTCCTACTCTCACCAGGATCAGAATATAAGCACAGATTCCAAGCTGTCAGCTATAAAGTAGTTATTAGGCTTTCTGGAGAAAGAAAATATAAATAAAACTAAAAACTATAAAGAAAAATAGTTTGTCTGTCTTGCAACCTGAGTCACTTGATTGTGACAAAAGATAGGTGCGTTGTTTTTACTCTTTCCACAGCAAAGAAGGCAAAAGAATAAATAAATAATGAAGATAGGTAGAGTTTTATTATGTGACACTCAGACTGGAATGTATATTTTAATTTTATTCAGTTAGTTGCTAGGCATGAATGTTTGTAAAAAAACATCTTTTGCAAGAAGGCAAAAATGCAAAGTATTATTTGATGACACAGAGTCCACAGAATTTTGGCAAAAGCGTTATACTTCTTGACACTTCTGAGATACAAGAGTAGGCAAAGTGGTACCTGCATTAAAACAGCAATTTCTGTGAGCTGCACTTAAACACTGTTCATTATATTTTGAGCTTAAGAATGGAATTACAGTAGCAGTGTATGTAAACAAATTTACTGATGTTTATTTTTTAAGACAGAGAAATCTGGGTGGGTAAAGACTGAATTTTACTGAAATTCAACCCACTAAGAATCGGATTTCCTACCTAGAAAATCACCGTCAACAAGTTCTGCTGGCAATGATACCCTTTCAGGGGATTTCCCCTTCTCTGAGGTGTGTGACCTTGGAGTCAGTACATATAAATTTGGGGGCTTGTCTCCCACATCAGTGGTATAGGAAGTTTGCACCACTGCAAAAAAAAGTAGTCTTTAGAAACTGTTTTTTGGCTATTTCTTTGAGGGAAGGAAGTTTAGGGATTTTGACCCCTGGCAAGTTTAATTTTGTCCACTCATATTGGAAGCAAAAAATTTACTTGCACAGAATTATTTTTATGTCTGTAGTATAATAATTCACAGCATTTAATTTTCATGGTCTGCTAGCATATCACTTTGACAAAATAACTCATAAATGCCTTACCTTATTATCTTCTTTCATGTTTTTGTTAAACATTTAGAATCTGCACTGCTAAGAAACATTTATTTTAATACCAATATTTCAGTGATTCAAGCCATATTATTTCATTGGTTCTGTAAAAGCACTGACAACTTTCAGTTTACTGCATACATTGTCTAGTTACAGCCTTACCACGTTGCAATTTATACCCTTAATAGATTCTAAGTATACACTCTGCATCATATAATCTGCAAAGCTTTGGTTTGATCATTCAAACCTATATTTATGGACAGAACTTCAGAAAGTGTCATGCCATTTTGTTTTGATACGATCCACATTTACTTGTCTAAATACTTTTGTCAGATGGTTTGGTATTTTTAAAAAGAAGTTTCCATAGCATGCGTTTAGTTCAAATTCATAGCTGCAATACACCTTAAAAGCTTTTTTTTTATGCAGTCCCAAATGTAGAAGTCAGATCTTCACATATTTCTAGCAATTTAATAACCTTACAGAACAGGAAAGCTATTTGTGAAAGAATCACCAAAACAAAGAGGCAGATAGAAAAAATCTGCAAATAGTGACATGATTTTGGCTGTGATGTTATTTCAAACATTACGGGCCTAGTTCTGCATACCCAAACAAGAAATATACATTCACATTATAAGATTTCTACCTAGGTGTACCTCAGTTTCTCTAGAAGCACAATAACAACTAAATTAAAAATTTAAACATTTATTTTTGTTGGAGTAGAAGCAGAGGCTATAGGGAGCTAAACAGTGTAGTTGTTTCTATTTTAGGATAAATGTCATTGTTATTAAAGAATGCCAATTCTACTTTGTAGTTGTTGTAGTTTCAGTGTATAATCACTTAAGAAAATGTTCCCTGTAGTTCAAAAAAAAAACAGACCTCTCCGAAATCCTTCTTGACTAACAAATGTGGTTGAAAGAAGAGATGAGAAAATCAAGTAAAATAAAAACATATGTGGTCAGTGTGAGAAAATAAATGTCACAGAAAGCTAAGATTTTTTACCCAGAAAAAGCAAACATGGTTCCCTGATGATAATATAGGAGAAATAAAATAAATAGTTTACTAGTAAATGATTGCTTAAGGAAGCTGAAGAATCAGAGAAATACAACTGGATGTGATTCTTGATAGTTCCTTTAATTTCATGTCATGACAGGGTTATTTCAGTCTTTAGTGCATTTAAACGATGACAGCAGTACAGACAGTATTTCTGAAATGAATATTCTCACTTACATTGACTGAAAAGGGTGGAGTTGATAAGGATACTGCACAAAGGATACACAACTGTAAAGACGACACATTCCAGACAACTTTGCAAAGGAATCACAACTGCAAAAATGTTCTATTGCTTTTGTATCTCATCAAATCATTGAATATGCAGCAGCACAGGCTAACACTAAAACCCTCCTTTCTGCCACACTATCTCCTTTTCTGCACTCATCAATCACAACTTCATCCCATACTTCTTCCCTAACATTTCCTATAATCATACCTACCTCTATCTTACCCTTGCTGTACCTAATAACAGCTGTAAAATGTAACATCAACTTTAACAGCAACTTTTGTTGAAACAATAAACGCTGTATCTTATCCTTGTTGTACCTGATGACAGTTGTAAAATGTAACATCAACGTTTTGTTGAAACGAATATTTTTAACTGTTGGAGCTACTATATATAGATATATATATATATATATATATATATATATATATATATATATATATATATATATATATATATATATTACACTAATCCTATTTGTAGTAAACGTACTGTAATGTGAACTTAAATTATTCAGCTGTTATCGTCTGCGCAAATGCTATTTGTGGAGCTTTTCTCCCCGGACCTCCACTGAAAAAGGACTCATGTCCAGTCGGACTTTCCTGGTAAACAAATGTAAAATAAATAAAAAATAAATAAAAAAAATTTTCCCAGGAAATAATTACACTCAAGTTGTTATGATGAACTGTAATAGATTTAACGCCACAGTATGGACAATCCTGGATCATCTGCACCTCAGTTATGTGATATTCTCAGTCCCCAAACACAGGTGTTGCATAATTTGTTTAAAATAGTACTTATATACTTTTTAGTTGTTGCGTCTTTCGGCTGTTCCCGGTTAGGGGTCACCACAGTGGAACTCCGGTCCGCTAATGATTGGTAGTTGATTTTTATGTGCCGAGTTACCAGCCTTGACGCACAACATTCAACGAAGGTATGCCCATTCAAGCATGTCTCCATGCAGAAGACGCTCTAGCTGAGAATCGAACCGGACAGCGTCTTACTGTGAGGCGACAACGCTACCGCAGCACCACCACTTTTTAGTACAGATTATAAATTTATCTACAAATAAAGAACTCATTATTAACAACTTTATTTATAAACCTCTGTAAATTACTTCTTTAATTCATACTTCTGTCAGTGATATGGTCTGATTTCATACACACATACTGTTTTTCACTCAGACTATGACTCAGTGTGTATGAGAGAAAATTTTAGAAATATGCTAATACCTGATTTTTGCATCATACTGTACTAGAAGGGCAATCTTAAGTATGTTATTCTAAAAGTACATAACATTCTCCCAGATTTTTAATACTCTATATTACCTTGTCAAAACATATCTTCAAGAAGGTGAGTAGTGTAGTTAAAAATGTGTTTTTTACTTACTGTACATTACAGCCTCATTACACCGTCATTTATTTTCATAGTAACTGGTACCGTGCCACTATAAATCAATTGTTAATGAGATCAGAAAATGATGCTAATGTACTTTGTACTTCTCACAGCATTATCTTTCTTCATATTTATAAACCAGATGCCATTGATGGTGAATATACTAAAAGAACACCATTACTCCATTTAACAATTCAAATATAGACATATCAATGGTAATTTGAATTAAACAAGCGTCGGACATAAATATTGTACTATCTTTCAACAATAACCATGCAATAATGCACAATGTTGACTGATGATGACTATATTTACCTCTGACATGCCTGATCCTTATTTATAGCCTTTTCATATGCCATACTATACAAATGGGGAGGGATCCCAGTATGAAATCTGCAGTGTACCATTTATTTGGAAAGGATAAACCATGAAGAATTACTTAAGAAACTCCCCATGCTTTATACATCAACATGTGTGCTATTAGGTTGGCATCACATAAGAACAAACCTAGAGGAAAGCCCCTCACATAGAGGATGACAGAAGAAGCATGGAACTATCAACAATATATGTAAATCTAGGTTCCCAGTATCTGAAAGGCTTTTGGACTTTAATAGAGTGAAGCAAAATCCCTACTTCCTGCAGTCTGCACCATCATTGGTGCATACCATGGCATCATATTTACTGCAAAACAAAGTGTTTTTTTTACATAAGATTCCTCTTTTAACATCCATTATCAGTGCTCCTTACAGTCTAGCATTTGCATCTCCTGGCTCCTCTCCTCAGTTGCCCTGGCAAAGTAAATGGATGATCAGGGTGTCCTGACATAGTACCATCCTGAAGTTATATAAGGCTTTCTTCCCTTTGGCCAATACTTAATCATGACCCATGGCACCTCTTGTCATTGAATGTAATAAAGTCACTGTGATTAGTATGTATGTATGTTCTGCCATTCATATACCCTCTCCTGCGGCCAGTCTACCTGCTTCCCCCATTCGCTTTTACCTGCCTGAGGTATAGCACCCAGCTTCCACTGGGGGTGCTAACAGGCAAGAAACCTACCCTTCTTTGGATGAATGAACTAGAATGTAAGACTCAAATTTCCACCTTGCCTTGTCAGCTAGTTTTTCCAACGATCAGGCCTGCTATGCAGACCAAGATTTCCTGCATCAAATTTAGCGGTTCATCCTTCTGTGTCAAAGAATCAGTAGTACATGAGATGCTACTTCTAAGGTCTGGATATTAACCTTTTGAACTACAAAATATTGAAATAAATAAGATCCAAATGTAAAAAAAAAAAAAACTTGGGCTACTGCAAACAACTGATGTATAAGCCGAAAAAATACAACTTAGAAGCATACATTAGGTTTTAGTTTGTACAACATTTGAAGTACTTACAAAATACTTTAACAGAATTAACCAAGTATTCCATTATTTCAGAAACAGTGCAATCTTAGGATTAAACAATTCAAAATTGGGTTTGGGGAATATACAGGGACTTAAACTCTTGCAAAAAATGTTTTATTTGTATTACTTAAGATTTGTGTTGCTGTGCATTAATTGTCTGTGCTGATTTCTTTGAACTTTTTACATTTTCTTCCTGCTCAGTTTTATCTTCATTTATTTGATATTTTATGTTTTCAGATTCCATCATTCAGGCTTTAGACATTTCTGATGCATATTCCCTTGCCATCATGTGTCTTCTTTAATTGAGACACATCCATAACAAAATGAGAGAACATTGTAATTACACCAAGAAGGCAGAAAACCGCAACCTTGTTTTGGATTCAAAGGGAGAAGTGGCACTTTTGAATCTCTAGGTTTGTGCTATGTTATTATTACTAAAGTGGCCACATGTCTTGATTGAAATGCACAACTAAAAAAAATAGTGTAACAGTGGTTCCCCTTCACAATATCGAATGAATGGAAGCTCGAAATGCATAAGCTCGAGACGAAAATCTCGAACTTCCACCCACTCGAAATTGTGAATGGGAAGTTTAGGGTTAGAGAAAAAAGGATTCACTTACCTTTCTGCAGGGGGCCAGGTTCCCCTGCACCCTTGCAGGTTAAATACACATGCTACGTGACCACAGTATAGCGGAGGACTGAAAAGTCTTCCGTTTTGCGCTTACGCATATAGCGTGGAATGGGAGATTTCCCTTTCCTTCACTGTAGTGCGATCTCAGAGTAGGAATATTTAAGTAGGGGGATGTGGGGGGTGCAACATTAGAAAGGTGTACATTTTTTTTTAATGTCCCCTTCACATTTTCAAGTTTCTTTAAACTCGGGATTCTGGATTCAGACTTATGAATTTCAAGTTTAGAGAAATTCGATCATATGAAGGGGAACCATAACAGTAGGTCCAGTGAAGGCAGCTACTTTAGTACAAATAAAAATCTGTCTTGCTTGGCTGTGTGACATAGAGGGTTAAGTCAGTTTCTCGTGCACTGAACGAGCTAGGTGGGATGAGATAGGAGTCAGGAGGAAATGTCTGCTTGTCCATTCTCGGGTAAGATGCAGTAGTTTCCAGTCTGCCCAGTGCTCTTGTACAAACAGAAGCTTGTACAGAGGTCATTGACCAGGTGGACATATGCTTGGCTTCCCAAGATAGTGGTGGTAGGTCTCAAGAATGTGCACATGGGATCTGGTGCACATCATTGGAGGGTATTGGAAGCCCCAGAATAATGTGGTATCGACATCAGCCACCAGCAGAAAGGGTTACAGCAGGATTAGGGACAAGGGAAAATATTTGCATTGATTGGGCTCAAGGATAAAGTGGGCTATTGATTAAAGGAATGCCTAGCAGCCAGGGATATATAGCTAGATAGGTAAGGTCTTCTTCGTGTCTTGATCTGTGGAATAAGCCAGAGTCCCATGGCTGTTGGGATAGGTGACCTAACTGTGGTCAAGGCTAGAAGGGATGCCTTCTGTGGCAGCACAACATTCCCTATCAGCCCTTACCCATGTTCCACCTGCATGGAATCTCAAAACTAGGTAGACCTGCTGCTCAGAGTCACCAGTCCCCCATATGATAAAGTGAGGTGACAGAGGAGGCCTGGTTTGCACTGAGGAGTTATCATGGCTATCCAAACTAAGGCTACAGTCATTGTGGTTACATCCCTACTCCATTGCATGTGTTCGCATATGTATACATGGGCCACTGTACACCTTAAAACATAGTTTAGAAGCATCACCATCCTCATACCTAAGGTGCCAATGTCTTCTAAACATTCCCATACACCTAGTCCACTGACAAAACTGAGCACAAATCTTTCCAGAGTTACAGATATCACACATTCCCCAGCCCAGCCCTTACCTTCTACTCTTGACAGAGACAAGCAGAAAAAGCTTTGTCACTCCTGTCCCACCCTATGCAGGATCCAAAAGGTGCATGACCCACTAATCAAACTCAAGTAACCTAAATCATAGTCAGGACATCATCCATCTATGTCATATGGGACAGCAAGTGACAGGCTTTACTCTATTGCTAATATATATCACACTTAAAAGTGCAAAATGCCATTCCAGTGAAGTTAGGTCATACAGTCTTGTGAGATATGTTCAGTGCAGAGTTAAAAAACACACTCAAAAATGATGGAATAGCAATCATATTTTGTAGGAGTTATAGCACGTCACATATGCTAAACAGATGCTGTCGAGCTTGTAAAGCCCTCATACCTCACAAGAAAATGGGGAATGTGGGGAAATTAACATCTGCTGAACTCATTCCACAGCATGACATCTACAACTTTTGAAAATAAGAATATTACCATTAAGGTGCAATCAATTAACTGTAACTGTACAAATTAACTACATTATGTTATAGTTCTACAATTCATTCCATAATATGTACAGTACACTCTTCATATCACTTTTCTTAATGTCTATAATGTCACACAGACATGGTGGGCATAGAATATCTGGTATGCATCACAGTCATTAATATTTTAAAATAAGCATACGGAGAAACTGCAACCTTTTATTAGAATGAAATCACTAACACCATTAATGGCATGTTTCTGTCTTTAGGACTGTTTTGCATTAAGTATGAGAGCAAATGGTTGCCAAATGTCAGCTGCATTTGTCAGTAGCAATGAGAGAAGAAATGTTCCAAAAATCTGATTATATTATTGAAAACTATAGAACAATGTAAAAGAGCCCTTGTGCTTCTACAATAACTTAAACAAATAACTGCTTTGGATTAGTTGATGTCTTGTCAACAGTTTATTCAAAAAAATGTTAGATTTGCTTAAACAAATAAATTCCCTTGCTGCATTACAGCTCTGGGTAACACTCCAGAGAGACAAAATGCCTGAGATAGCAAGCACATCTGTGTACTTAAGAATCTCATTAGCCATGCAGCCATGGAGCCATGAGAACAAAATGTGAGAATAACAGCAAACACAGATTTAATTGAAAGTGAGGTTTTATCTGAAGAAAAATGGTGGGGGTTTAATGCCAGTGCAAACTATTTCCTTATTTCCTCTCTAGAGGACCCCTTTTGAATCCATCTTATATGCCTCAGCTCTCTAAGCAATTTCTCCTGTAGCAAGGAAAATAGAGTATTAATTACCCTCTTTTCACCAGAAGTGTGAGGTCCCTCTGGTGTTAGGGGGTGCGTGACACTATACCTAATATCGTAGTAAAAGTGCACTGTGAACAGTGGACTCTTACATTCTACTGCTGCTCTTAACATCCTGTCATCAGTCAGCACATTATAAGTAATAGGATGAATAACTAATGTAGAAATTCATATTTCTTTTATGAGAATCTCACAAACAAGAAATCTCATGAACATTGCTTACATTGCTGGCCCTATTATCTATGCTTTATGGTAGATACAAATAATAAATAAATAAAGGTTATTGTATGTAATGAGTTTGTTGTACCTTTTCTTTCTAGTTGAGTGACTACAGATTGCCCTTAGCAGACTACATGGCAATGCTATGATATATATCTGGTGAGGAGCTACTGTGGAATGCATTACATGGCCCTGTGTTTTTTTTTGGGGGGGCGGGGGGTTTGCTCAAAGTTTTTGTTCACTACTTCTGAATAAAGCTGTCCACTGCTGTTCTTCCTAATTGTCATCACTTGATAGTAATGAGTCCCATGTATGCTGGAATACGTTTCTGTATGCCTTAGTACCATATATGTACCTGGTCCATTCCCCCAAGAGAAAGTGGACTAGACCTCTTTATTTCATATTTGTTACTAGTAATTTTAAGTTATCTTTATATTTTGTAAAATAATGATTCCTTGTGTATTTTCTGTTGCTTCAATAAATAGGACGACTCAGACAGAGTTGATGCATTTTCCATAATCTCAGTCAACTATTTATTTGTTTATTGTTATTGCTGAGAATGCCTGTGCAGTCATTGGTACAGTCTTATAATCATAAAGATCAGTGACCTGCAGTGAATGAATAAAATAATAAAACTTAATTTTCTACCCTTATTATTCTAGGAATTGCACTAGATGTTGCTGTAATTTTCAGAACTAATATCTGCTGTTCTCTTGCTTGAATGTAGAGCAGCCTACATATAAAGCATTAAATAAAACAACTTGAAACTAGTAGAAAGTACAGGAATAAGAAGTAATGTGTTGTTTTATTAATCTGCTCTAGAATGTAGGCTTTGCATGAAAAAGTTTAACAGTACACATCTAGTGTCCCTTCTGAAATTTCATCTCATTCCTAATAATAATTTTTAAAAAAATGACACAGACCATAAAAAATGATTTACTTCCATGAACAGCCTAGTTATACACACAGACGATCCATAACGTAATATAATTATCCTGTCCAATCACCAACTGGGCCTACTGCTAATTGTATTGTTATGAGCAATTATCTACCTCTCTAAGGACTGGCCTTAATTGAATGTTGTTCTTATAGGACTTTTTGTTACTTTCCACTGTATGTTGCTGTATTACATTTGTACTATGCTGCTCATATGTAATGTATTGCTTTATAGTATATGTATAATGTTGTGCCACATGATTCTATATATGTACTATGTATTAGTTATACTGTCTGGAGCTTTTTTCCCCGGGCCTCCAGTGCAAATGGGCTGACCTAGGCCCAGTGAGCTATCCCAGTAAACAAATGCAAATAAATAAATAAATAAATAAACTGACAGAAATATATAAAGCAAAAGTCATAGAATGCATGCATTCAACATTATACACAGTATGTAGTAAATAGAGTCAAAATTACGGCATTAAAAGTCAGAGCTCGATCTGCAAGCCATATGAAATGAATTAAGAAAGGACAATCTGGATAGAAAAAGCTTGATTTATTTAACAGTTGTTAAGAGGGAAAGTCCGACTTGGAACACATCCAATTTTCAACAGAGGTCTGGAGAGAAATGCTCCAGACACATGTCTTTGTAATGTGGTAGGAAACCAGAGCACCCAGAGAAAACCCACCTGAATGCAGGGAGGGCATGCTGACTCCACACAGAAGGCACTCCAGCTGAGAATTGAACTGGAGAACCTCTTCCTATGAGGCAACAACACTACCACTGCACCACCACCACATTATATAAACATCTGCAAAAAGTGGGCAATAATTGGATATTGTATATGGATCATGCAAAGAAGTGATGAAAGATAATGAGAATAAGAAGCAGTCAGGGAAGTCAAGTAGATCGGCACAGAAAAAAGTGCATGTTTTGGATACAGTAAAATGTTATGAGCCTGGAGTCTTCCATGTGTGCAATGTGCGCACCCTGAGTAGATTTATGCCACTATGAGAAAAGTGGCAAAAATGTTGTTAAGCAAATGACAATATAAACTAAAGAATTGCATTATAACCAGGGATCATTTCGGTGAGAGACAGCAAGATCCAGTGATTTTGGTAATGGAGAGTTGATAAACAGAACATGAATGGGGAAAGGGATACCTTGTGCTATGTAATACGCTAATGTCTACCTTTTTCTAGACACTACATGCATATACCTGGCTGGGCAGATAAGGACCACCCATCATATGGTGATATCAGACCTTTTCAGCTTGTTTTCCTGGGGGCACTAATGTGACATGGACAATGACAGATCAGATTTACAGGATAAAGTGGCTATACTTTTTACTTATTTTTGTATTTAAATAAGATGATTTAAGTTCAGGAGTGTCACACCATCACCTTATTAAAATTAGAGCTTACTCAACTTTAAACAGAGTAGATCCTGACATTCTTCTACAATATCAGTCCCACGTGACTCAGAGCAGGTGCCTTGCCTTTGCACTTTTTTGTTATTATATTAATTTTGTAACAAGTAAGCCTGCCAAGCAAGAGTTTCAATGGCAACTTAAGTGTGCTGTCTAGTTAACTGACTTGTTCACAATCATATATTATGCAAATGGAGACTATGGGAATCAAACTCAGGACTACAATATGGAATTTGTTAAAAATAAGACTCAAACTCATATGCTCCTAAACAATATTGTCTTATGCTTCTAAGCTATATTGTCAGGCAGTATATTTCACTGATATTGAGCTGTGCCAAATCTCAATACAACCTGCATTGGAGGTCACTGCAGTTTATCCTCACCTCTTGAAAATGTTGGTGGCTTGCTGCTCTCCTTTTGCAAGATATGCAGAGATTGTTCATGGCCCTACAATATGCAGTTTGTAAGCATCTGCCCACCGTTATCTTCCAAAGTGAGTCCCACTTCTAATTTATGAATACACTAACTGAGATTGCACTAACATAGAATAAAGGTGTGTTCAGCCTTTGTCCCTGGGTTATCCTATGAGTTATTGCTGTCTTTTTGGATGACTGTATTTAGTTTGAAAATATTATTTTGCAGAGACTTTTACCATAGTATGCCATATTTTATGATACAATGTTGCAATTTTCGGAGAGTTTTCCCCTTTCCTCCACTGTGGTGCAACCATGGGGTTGGTATATATAATTTTGAGGATGGTGGAGGTCTTGCTCCCTACATTGGGGGGTGCAGGGGTACTTGCCTCCTGCAAAAACAATTTCTTTTATTTCTTTTTTGGCTCACCATTTTGGAAACAAAATTTCTGGTAAATGGTCAGCCAAAAAATAAAATAGATTGTTGACAGCTCGTAGGTAAACTTTTCCCCTGCATTACTAGATATAGGAGGGACAGACTCCACCTTGCAGAAACCATGACTGGTTATCACTTATTGACACTTTTTAAATTTCTGTGGAAAATGCGACAGCAGAAAAATAAAGATAAGACGTTGCGTGGAAGTGAATTTATCTTTGGAATACAGAGTAGTTCTGTCAGTCATAACTTCAGCAGTTCATTTATTATTAAGGAAACCAGTGCAGGTTCTACTACTCATGCAGGTTCCTGCCACACAGCCAGTGTTAAAGATCCATGCCAGTTAGCTGTTTCTTAATGTGTCAAGGGCTTGGGCTATAAGACTTTGTCAATATTTTAAAGTGGTGCAAAAGCAGGCTTGGGTTACTAAAATACTGTAAACCCAAAGAACACCATGGTCCCAAAAACCACCAAACTGACATCCAGCCATCTAGGGATACATTTCCATAAGAAATAATGCATGTTGGTCAATTAAAAGGGCTATTGCTCCTAATACAGCCCTTAAAAAAGAAAAGGATGAGTTCTCTACCTCTGACATATTCTACAGATCATGATCATTTTAAAATGAGACAGACTAACTCATCAGTAAGAGGAGGCTCACATCATGATTGCAGCTTTCAAATTATGGGTGGAACAGTGGCACACTTGATAGTGGATACTGCTGTTGCCCCACAGTAAGAAGTTCTTTGGTTTGATTTTGTGCTGGGGTGCCTTCTTTGTGGAGTCTTCATGTCCTCCTTGTGTTCATGTGGGTTTTTTCTGGGTACTCCAGTTTCCTCACAAATTCCAAAGACATATAGCAGGTGGATTGGACAATCTAAATTTCCTGTAGTTGTGTGTGTGGTACGGAATGGCTACAACAGGGCTAGCCACTCAGCAGTGTGAACACGGGCTCTAAGTGATGGTCACTGTTGATGTCACACTCTAACCCCACATACAGGATGGGAAAAGGCAGCTAATGCAGATTTAGAAATAAAGGATGATTCTCCAAAGGATGCATCCTTTAGGGAAACTCTTAACGTCATGATAAACTTGCCTAAGTTCATGTTGAACATATTTCCTCTCTCATAATAAAGAGTTTGCCAGCTGTAGAGGAAGGATCATGAACTTTGGATTGCTCTAAAATTAGTCTCCTTTTATTACATTTCTTTGTTAGCCTGGTAAACCAACTAGGCATAAGTGCATTTTTTTTCATTGATAACTGAGATCATTGGAAAAGTGACTTGCTCAAATATCAAATAGTAGGCATATGAAAACAAAAGGAATAGTCCTCCATATTTAACCTCCATAATTAATGTTTCTAGTTAAAATTCGGAGTCCTTGCTTCCAGTTTTAAAGAAGGCAGTTAGGGTAGATGGGTGGAATAGAGGTCATAAACAATGATTCACAACATTTAAATAATTTAGAAGCATATCCTTCCATAAATGTTCTCAGTCCGAATCCTGTTCAGATAAAATAGCAGATTTAAGTACAAATCCTCCTGACAAGAAATAAAAGAGAGTAGGCAGATTAGGCAGATTTTGGAGGGCTATTTACTTCTGCAAAAGGGCAGTTAATTATCTTACCTGTACATGTCACTATTAACCTCCCATGCTAAATCAGATCCTAAACAATCTACTGTTTACCAAAGAACAATGTTGATGACAAGCTAGGGAACCTAACAACCATAGCTGATTGAGTGATTAAAATTCTGAGTATGCAGTGATGATTACTCTAGCCATTACAGTAACAATTAGAAGGCACACACAATTGAAAAATCAGGCTTGTATGACAAATCTGATGTAGGCCTTGATATAGGTCTCCACTGTAAAGGATGATATTTTTGGAAAGCTAGCTGATATTCCTTGCTTAGTTTGAAGAAGAAGGGGATAGTATTAGATGTGGACTCAGATACCTCTTCAGTACTATAATACAATATTCTAAAACTTTTCAATGTAACAAAAGGACTTTCTACAAAAAACTTTTCAACAGTAGCAGCATCAAGGAGGCTTTAATCTCTAAAGGTAGTTTACTGGTTTAAGAATAGTAAAAAGAAGGAATATGTCACTTTTACCCCTCTTCTTGCAACTGCCATGTCACCATGTGGGGAGCTGCAAGGGCAGAAAGTACTGCAGCATATCTCATGTGATAACATTTGTTTTATTTCTTTTTTCTGCCCTAGTTCCTCAAACACTATAGAACAAAATACAAACAGGTGTAAGTCTAGCTTTCTAGCTACTTCATAATGAACCAGTTGACTTGGTACCAGAAAAAAAGGCAGGTTCCCATTGCAAGATGTTTGTGGTTCCAAAGAAAGACAGCAAATAGAAAGCAGTTCTGGACATCCATGCTCTAGACTCACAAAATATCCCAAAGGTTTCAGATAACGACATTCAACAACTTGTTTTTTTTTTCTGAATAGTTAGAGATGAATGGCCTTTCTGGATGAAAATGTGTATAACTGTGCATCTTCCTATGCCCATTATACAGGAACTAATTGATAGTCTAACTTCGAAATTTTCATTTTTAGTTCTCATCTCTCCATTTTGAACTTTCTTCATCCCAAAAAAGCAGTCGGGTACCTACTTGAAGGGCCATCACATGCAAAGGAAACCACATCCGGATGCCACCTTAATTGTGCCACACAAGCTGTTATAGACCCAGCTGTCAGTGGTGATCAAATGTCTTAGATGCTTATATATTATGTTGAACAGAAATTAACCTGCACTAAAGATTTAGGTTTTGAGATCAGTTTTGAATGCCAGAGTTTACATTATTTTCCTTGCTCAAGATTATTATTATTACTATTATAGTAATATAATAATATTACAGTATTATAATATGTAATGCAGAGGGAGGTGAATGAAGGTGTATGGCTTGCTTGCCTGTTCTGTGGGGATTACTGGGCACTTTGGAGTTATATGGTGAAGTATAATTTCTCTGGTGGATATTGAGGAAACCACTTCCCATGCTTGAGGCAATAGGGTGGATGGTGAAGTATAATTTCTCTGGTGGATATTGAGGAAACCACTTCCCATGCTTGAGGCAATAGGGTGGAGGCTGCTTGTTTGCAATGTTCCTCACAGAAGAGAAGGATGAGCAGCATAGATAGCCCATTGCATGTTCCCCTGTGCTCTGTAAGGCAGTCCTTCACAGGGAAAGAACAGTAGTGGCTAAAAAAGTAAGGCCACCAATCATTTTTCAACAAAATTGACCATAGTGTTTGCAATATGTTAATTTTTCATTACATGTATATATATTATTCACTTTTTTTTTAAGTATCTTTGTTTCCTGTTTACACAGTTTTGCTTGTCTGCAGCGATTTTTACTGAAAATTGTATGAGAACTGATAAATTTATGCATATGATCTGTACTGGTTAGAATGGGTAGAAAGCATGATTTAAGCAACGTTATAAAGGTACAAGTTTCCCCTTATATCCATCACCTTGAATTCTCATCCCCCTAATGTTCATAGGTTCATATGTGTGTACTAGGCTAATGGCCCTGGGGCCATTACAAGCCTAGCCATAGGATTACCCTGGCATAGTGCCACTGACCTTAGTTCCCAGTGCATCTGTTGAGTAGAGCCACTGGTGTTATCCCCGGGGTGATTTTTCTGTTTCCCATCCACTCATCTAGATTTCTCTTGAAGAGGGTCAGCGAGGTGCTCTTCTTGACATGGATGGGAAGTCTGTTCCATAGCATGGGCAGTCTCTAGGTTATGCACCTGTCCCTCCAGCATGTTCTGTTAAGTCTGGTAATGAGGTTGAAGTCTCTGGAGCGTGTTGTGCAGAGGGATTGGGATTTATTTAGATGTAGCATTTCTAACAGAGCTGGGTCAGACATGGCTTTGTAAGTCGAGCAGAGATCGCCTCTAAGTAGGAGATATGAGACAGAGAATAGCTGGAGTTTTTTTAAGTCTGTTCATATAGGACAAGTGTTTAAGGCCTAGGATCTTCTTTGTGAGGCACTTTTGTGGCCTCTCCAGTTGTTGCAGGTATCTAGTGAGGTACATGCTAAATGGGGCATTGTACTCGATGATTGGCCTAATGAGGGAAGAGTAGAGGGAGACAATGACCTCTTTCTTCCTGGATGCAAAACCCTTAGTAATGAGATGTGCCACATAGAATGGCTTTCTGACCACAGTGACAATGTGGTGATCAAAAGAGAGGTTGCTGTCAACCTGTGTTTCCAGATCTGTTATAACGTCTTCTGAGTTCAGTGGACTACCATCAATGTGGTAATTCATGGGAACTGGGTTTTTCCCAAAGGGGATGATGACACATTTTTTGGCATTGAGCTTAAGGCCATGAATTTACAAACTCAAATGCCCTGGATCAACTGGCCAACACCCCCACCAGAAGGAACAGCATATTGGACCTGGTCATCACCAACATGGGTGACCAGTGTTCCACACCTGATGTCAACCCCTCGCTGGTTAGATCAGACCATAGACTAAGCACTCTGGATATTCACATTCTGCCCCCAACCCCAATCAAGGAAACCACCGTGAAAAACTTTTCAAAAGCAAACTTCACATTGCTTAAGACTGAGGTGGAAAGGTTCACAGCCCCCAGGCCAGTGGACAATGCTGTCCAAGCTGCTGAAACCTATACAAAGGCACTCTAGGATCATCTGCAGGAATGCATGGATCATGCTATCTCAAGTAAAACCAAGACTCACTCCTCCAAGAAAAGGAAACCAGTCTGGTGGACCCCTGCCATAAACAGGCTCTACAATAGAAGGAGGAAACTAGTACAGATAAGAGCAAAATCCCTAGAAGAAAAGACATCCCTGATGGTTTACAGGCAGCAGCTGGAAAGGCCCCAAAAGTTCCTCACCAAAAGGATGAAGGGTCTCAAAAATATGTCTTATGCTGCCCGACTGAAAGAACTCCAGCTCTATTCAGTCGCATACCGCTTGCTCAGAGGTGACCTGTGCCTGACATATAAGGCCATGTCAAACCCAGATTTGATGAATATGCTTCACCTCAAAAAATCTAGATCCCTCAGAACCACAAGGGCAGGAGACTTAAACCTTGACACGGTTATTAATAGAACGTGCTGGAGGGACAGATTCATCACCCAGAGACTCCCTATGCTGTGGAACAAAATCCCGGTACATGTGAGGCAGAGCACCTCGCTGGCCTTGTTCAAGAGGAATCTTGACCAATGGATGGGAGATCGCAGATATACCCCAGGGATTACTTCAGTGTCACTGCTTGACAGAGGCATAGCAAAATAATAGGCATAGTTTTCTTCAAACTAAAGGGGTGGTGAAAGCCACATAACTATGGGCTAGGCTTATAAATGCCTTTGGGCAGATAGCCTAGTATGAACCTATGAACCTATGAACCTATGAGTATCAGCAAGAAACTATGATCCCTCATTAAATCATCCAAGGCTAGCTTAGAAAGAAAAATTGCCAAGGATTCCAAAGATAACCGCAAAGCATTCTTTAGGTATGTCAAGAACCTAAGTGGAAACTCTCAGATCTGCTCTGAGTTGGTGCAGAATGGCACAAAATACACTGAACCAACTGATATTGCCAACATTTTGTTCAGTGCAAACTTCACACCCCTCTCACCCGCTAAAGGGCCTATAACCATACCAGAAAAATGTAAGGCCCCAGCAATCACCGACACACAGGTTAAAACAGCCCTATCCAAAGCCAAAAACACAGCCTCAATGGGACTGGACGGTGTCCCAGGCTGTGTCTTACAAGAGCTCCAAAATTAACTAACCCCTCACCTAAACACACTGTTCAAACTCAGCCTCTCTACAGGCTATGTACCCACAGAGTGGCGCACAGCAACAGTTATCCCATTCCACAAAGGTGGCACCACAACAGACCCCGAGAACTATCATCCTATAAGCCTGACTAGCCTGGTCTGCAAGGCTATGGAGCACATCGTCATGGAACTCATTAACAGAGACATTGGGAACCTCCAAACTTTGGACTCCACCCAGTTTGACTTTGTTATGGGCAGATCATGCCTCCTAAACCTGGTGGACTTCTTTGAGACAACTACCAAGGCATTAGATGAGGGTAAGGAGGTCCACACAGCCTACCTAGACCTCGCAAAGGCTTTCAACACCATTCCCCATTCTGGTATTATAGAAAAACTCACCAACCTGAACATTAGCCTCTACATCACGAGATGAGTTGCAAATTGGCTCATGGACAGAACCCTCATGGTGAGAGTTGCAAACTCTAGGTCCGACTCTAAACCGGTTACAAGTGGCATCCCCCAGGTTTCAGTCCTAGGACACTTCTCAGAGGTACAGGCAAGCACAGGAGGACTTTGGCTGACCAAGTTCACAGATGACTGCAAACTAGGGGCCATAACTGATTCTCCGGCTGATGCAGACACCCTCTAGAAGGGTCTAACTGAGACGGATACCTGGTGTCAAAATCATGGCCTCAAGCTGAATGCCAAAAAGTGCATAGTCATCCCCTTTGGAAAAAACAGAGTACCCATGAACTACCACATAGGTGGTAGTCCCCTAAATACAGAAAAAGTAATAAGGGATCTGGGGACCCAAGTAGATAGCAATCTCTCCTTGGATAATCATATTGCCAAGGTGATTAGAAAATCCTTCTACGTGGTCCACCTAATCTCAAAAGGGCTCTCATCCAGAACAAAGGAGGTTATTGTGCCTCTCTACTCATCACTTATTAGACCCATTATAGAATACAACACCCCGTTTGGGATGTACCTTACAAGACACCTGCATCAGCTGGAAAGACCACTAAAGTACCTCACCAAGAGGATTACTGGCCTCAAACAGATGACCTATGCAGCCTGACTAAAGAAACTCCAGCTGTACTCGGTTGCATACCGCTTACTCAGAGGTGATCTCTGCTTGACATACAAGGCCATGTCCAACCCAGAATTGATGGATATGCTCCACCTAAAAAAAAAAACAAATCCTGAGAGCCACATGCTCTAGGGATATAAACCTTACCACAATAATAAATAGGATGTGCTGGAGGGATAGATTCCTGACCCAGAGACTCCCCATGCTTTGGAACAAGATTCCAATATACATCAGGCAGAGCCCCTCAATAGCACTTTTCAAGAGAAACCTTGACGGGTGGATGGGAAACAGAAAATTTACCCCAGAGATCACTGCAGGGGCTCTACTGGACAGAGGCACAGGGGACTAATGGCTCTGCTGGTCAGAGGCACAGGGAACTAATCTAAAGGGGTGGCAAATGCCAACACACTCTGGCTAGGTTTATAAATGCCCTTGGGCAGATAGCCTACTACTTACCTATGAACCTATGGTTCTGACACCAGTCATTGGACACAGTGTGGCCATTCTGTAGGATGCCAACATCACTTGGGGAGTTAATAATAGCTCCCAACTTGCAAAAATCTGTGAACTTTGTCAGCCGGAGTTCCTTCATGTTGGCCTGGACTTCAGAGAAGTAAATACCAAACAGGAGAGGACCCAGGACCGAACCCTGTGGGACTCCACTCGTAACTAATCAGCAGTCTGACTTGGGGTCAGCTACTTTCACACTGTGGGTTCTATCTGTGAGCCAGTTTGCAACCCACCTAGTGATATAGGGGTTGATGCCAAGCTTAGTGAGTTTTTCTATGATTCCTGAGTGGGGAATGGTATCAAAAGCCTTGGCCAGATCAAGGTAGGTGGTATGAACCACCTTGCCTTCATCCACACCTCTGGTGACTGACTCAAAGAAGTCAACCAAGTTGAGCAAGCATGATTTACCCTTCACAAAACCCAAGTGTGTGGGATTCAGAGTTTGGAGATTCCCTATATCCTTTTTTATTAGGTCCATGATTATGTGTTCCATAGCTTTGCATATCAGACTCATCAGGCTAATGGGGCGATAGTTCCCAGGGTCTGTAGTCGCTCCTCCTTTGTGAAGAGGGATGACTGTAGCAGTGTGCCATTCAGCAGGGACAAAGCCTGAGGTGAGGTTGTGATTGAACAGGGCACAAAGGTGAGGTGCCAGTTCACTCTGTAGTTCATGTAGAACACAGCCAGGGATATTGTCAGGTCCCATAGAAGCTGTATTCTTGGCCTTGGACAGTGCTGTTTTAACCTGTGCAGCAGTAACACTGGGTGCATGGCAATCTACTGGTATTGTGATTGGTCCTTTGGAGGGGGTGAAGTTGGCACTGAATCTGTCGGCCAGTATACTGGCAATATCTGTTGGCTCGGTATAGGAGGTACCATTGTGCAGTAGCTCAGAGCAAATCTGGGTATTGCCGTGGAGATTCTTTACATAACTATCGAAGGCCTTATGGTTGTCTTTACTATCTGCTGCAATTCTGTTTTCATACCTAGCTTTAGAGGATTTGATGAGGGATCTCAACTTTTTGTTGAGGAAGATAAGTGAGTTTTTCCAGTCTTGGGACTTCACCTTATTCCGCATCAGTTTCCTCCTTCTATTGTAGAGTTTGTTTATGCCAGGGGACACCAGATTGGCTTCCTTTTTTTGGAGGAGAGTGTCTTGGTTCTATTGGTTATGGCAAGATCCATGCATTTGTGTACATGTTCTTACAGTGCATTGGTGTATGATTTTGCTGTCACGCAACTATTCTCCATTTACATGGGTGCCGTGAAGTTAGCCACTTCTGTTTTTAGGATCTCAAAGTTAGCTTTGGAGAAGTTTTTCATGGTGGCTACCTTTGCTGGGGGGGGGGGGTGGATTTATAAGGTGATTAGTTTGTGGTCGGATCTAACCAGGGAGGAGTTGACTACTGATGCAGAGCAACGATTGCCCAAGTTAGTAATGACCAGGTCAAGGATGTTGCTACCTCTAGTGGGGGTAAGAACGAGCTGGTCCAGGGCATTGGAATTAATGAACTCCAGGAAACATTGGGCAAGTGTACTGGTACATGAGTAGTTTACCCAGTTAATAGAGGGGTAATTGAAGTCGCCTAGTAAGAGAGTGTTAGGTTGGACCCTAATATTCTCCAGGGTGCATCCTACTCTATTTTACCATCACAATACTATCACTGTCTCAGACTGTCTTACATTAACTCCAGGCTTGCCACCTTTTCTTCTATTATACAAATAAACTAAGATTGCACGATAATTGTACTACTGACCAGTCACATCTCCCCCACCCCTCCTTATCACAAACCACAGGGCAAAACACCTAACCACATTGTCAAAACCCACCCTGAAGTCAAAACTTTTCCAACCTTACCTTCAGCTGCACACATATCATTAGATAACATAATCTCTGTTTATACTTGATATTACATTCTATCACATAAATACTACTTCTACTATTGTTAAACCGACTATCACAGTTGACATGCTCCTTCTAACCTGCCTAGCTTCTTTACAATTAATTTTCTACCTCACTACAGCTATATCCTTGCTTACCCTCACACATCAATACACATCAACAACCTTCTCCAACCATCACCCCAATAAACAACACAGCTTCTCACATATCTCCTCTCAGCTTTTCCCCTATACCCTCCCATATTATTCAAGCCACAAATTGGCCTCCTCACCTCTTACAAAACCACACTTAATACCAGTATCATCACATAGGAATAAAAAACACTTCTCATGGTACTCCTTCCTCATTACCTACCTACTCAAATGTGGAGACATACATCCTAGCCCTGGCCCACCTTATAATCCTAACCAAAAGAGTAACCCCCATAATTTAAACATACTTCCACTAAATCTTTGAAGTATATGTAATAAAATAGCCCCATTGCATGCCTGGATTGATTAAAATAAATCTGACATGCTAGCCCTTACAGAAACATGGCTACACCCCAGTGTAAAAGATTCAGAAATCATGTTTCCAAACTTTGCAATAACCAGAAGAGATAGATTTAAAAAAAGGGAGAGGGATAGTACTTCTATATCCCTCTACACTCAACATCACACCCTATATCAGTAATATACCCATCTTTTCCAGTGCTGAGGTACTAATCTCCTTTTTGAACCTTAATATATCAAAAATAATTTACATAATAGTAATATATATCCCACCAGGTAACAATATACCAGTGTTGGAAAATATTTTATCCTGGACATCCCAAACAATAAACTATGAAACAATAATCTTAGGAGACGTAAATATAGATTGGCAAACCATAGCTTCCAACTCCCCGACAAATAATATAAATCTGCATGTTTTTTCTCAGCTTATCAATGCTCCAGCAAGATACAAAAAAGATTGTACCTGCCAATCCACCTTAGACTGGATTCTAGTATCCCACCCTGCCAATTACCCCTCTTCTGGTACACTGTCTAACTCCCTGAGTGATCAGCTATGAGCTTATTCCCTTAGAACAAACTCCCAATAACTGAGTGCACACTATAAAATCGGTTAGGAACTCAACTAATTTTTGTCAGCATAAATTAGACAATCTCCCACAGGAAATAGACTGGACATCCCTTAAACAACTAAACAACTACCCCTTAATGCTGCTGTACTATACTTTAATAATGCCTTCCTTCACATACTTAATACACCAGCTCCCCATTTGTATGAAAAGAATCAAAAAGAACTCAGCACCATGGCTGTCTAAAGAATGTAAACACCTGATGAAGCAAAGGGACCTAGCCTGGTCAACCTGGAAACAAAACAAAAATGAAGAAAATAATGTTAATTTCAAAACACGACATAACAAAGTGACAAAACTAATCAACAGAGATAAGAAGTCATATTATTCCCAGCTTCAACTCCAGCATAAAATCAACCCCAGTAAATTTTGGCACTCCATATATTCTCTACTTAACCCTGGAAGAAATGGAGAGCACACCCTATCGCCAGATACATCTCCATCACAAATAGCCAAAAATTTTAACAAGTACTTCATAAAATTAGTTTCAGACTTATTAACTAACACCCCTAATGCTGGACTCCCCCCCCCCTATCCTTCGACCTATTCAAACACCAACCCCAGGTCATCAACTACTTCTAACCCTGTCATAACTAACCCCCACACACAACAAAATGTCATACAAACCCCATTCTCATTTCAGCCCATACCCACTGACTCCATTAAGAAACTGCTACAAAAACTAAAACCCTGCTCTAGCTCAGCTGATAATCTCCCCCCATACTACCTCAAACTGGCTGCTAACTCAGTCGCCTACCTAATCAGTATCCTTATAAATAGGTCTTTATCCAAATCAGAAGTATCTACCATATGGAAACAATCTCACACCACCCCCATCCACAAAGAAGGCAACTTTTTTGATCGATCCAATTTCCGTCCTATATCCATCTTGTCACCCATAGCCAAAATTCTCGAGAGAGGTATCTATCAGCAGGTAATGCAATATCTATTGCAAAACAACCTTTTCACCAAAACCCAACAAGGTTTCCGACCTAGACACAGCACAGCTATAGGCCTATTATCTTTTACAGACACCATGAACAAGGCCAGAGATGCAGGATGCTATACAGCCTCAGTATTCCTTGATCTCTCCAAGGCCTTTGACACAGTGTCTCACACCTTACTTTTGAACACACTGTCTAACCTAGGCTTCTCACATAACACAGTAAAATGGTTTCATAGCTACCTCAAGGATCATAAACAGTAAAATGGTCCAGTGAACTCTTACCCTTCCTCCACAACCTTACTGGAGTCCCCCAAGGCTCCATCCTAGGACCCCCTACTCTTCAACATTTTCACAAAGAACCTTCACACTGCCTCTTACCCTGGGACCCTCATTCAGTATGCTGATGATTCCACCATAATCTGCACTGCTCAATCATTACCAGAACTACTTCCAAAACCTCAACAGTATTTTACTGCAATCAAATCCTGGCTAAGAAATGCCCAATTCTTTCTTAATCCAAAGAAGACAAAAGTAGTACTTTTTCATCCCAAAGATACCTCCCCTGTCGCTGATCATTTCAACATCCTTGCATCTGACAACACTTTCACTGAAATAGTGCAGGAAACCAAACTTCTAGGTGTTATCATTGACAATAAACTTTCATTTTCCCCACATATACATCAAAATATAAAGAAAACTCATCAAAAACTGGGACTCTTATATAGAAACAAACATTTCTTTACTGCAGCAAACAAAACTACCCTTGCAAAAACATTTTTACTTCCCTCCCTTCTTTATGGTCCTCGCATTTTGTCTGTTAGAATAGCTCATCTGGCTAAAGGACAGGAATTAATATCAGTTCCAGAACAGTTAGGTGAAGTCTAGCAGAAGATTTTAATCTGGTGGCAAGAAGACCGGCTAAGAAACCGCTGATGACAAAGGAGCAGCTTCAACTTACAAAATTCTATCCTAAGCAAGTTGGAACAGTGCTACAACAAAGTTGCAATGTTTGCCACAAACTCTAAATATCACACACACAACTGTAAACCACTTCTAGAATTAAACTGGCTTGAACTCCCCAACCAACTTGCCTTTATTCAGTTATCCACCTTACAAAACCTTATTTTCAAGCCTACTGCCTGCCCTGCACTAACCAGTCTTGTCACACCTTACACACCAAATCGACCACTATGATCAGAAAGACAAAAATCTCTTAGCTATCTCAAAACCCACAAGAAAACCTGGTCACTCTCTGTATTCATACTCTGTCTCTATACTTTGGAATTCACTACCTCTACTTACCAGATCTATCCCTGCACTAACCTATTTCAAAGCCTCTTTAAAAAAATCACCCGAAAAATACATGGCTCTGCTCCTGCATAAAGCCTGCCTAATGCTCAGGTCTTCCTCTTCTGTCACATTTCAATCCCTCACAGACTGCAAGATCCTAAGGCTCTTCTAATTCCTTCTCTGCTTCTATACCATATCCTTAAGCTACTGCTCAGGCTTTATTGCTTCTATTCTTCTTAACTATCTCTCACTATCTATCTGCATCACTAAATTTCTGGCTGCTATTTTCCTAACTGAAACTAACATTCGATTTTGCTCGTACTATTCCAGTCAATGTCACACAATGCACTACCTACGTACTACTTTTTTGGACAATGTCTACATCATGTATGGTGAGAGAGACCATTATTGTCTGTAGTGTTTTAACTGTATAGAATTGTCTAGATGGGTATATCTCAACATCTTGTAGTAGTTTGTTCTTTCAACTTATTTTTTGTATAGTATTTCTAATGTCATTTTTATTGTATTGGATTATACTGTATTTGCATTGTACTGTATGTGGAGCTTTTCTCCCCAGGCCTCTGCTGAAAATGGGTTCTGTAGACCCAGTCAGACAAACCCGGTAAACAAATGTCAAATAAATAAATAAATATATAAAGTTATAGCACTCTGAAGGCTACTCACAACATGATATTGCTAAACATTCGGCTATTTCGTGATGTGGAGTAAAAAATATCGTTAATTTGGGTGGTGCAACACATTGTGCTAACTCTGGCCATGATTGCAAAACATCACTCAGAGATAACAGATGTCTGAAGAGCATTGTTGCATCAAGTCCTCGCATTTTGTCTGTTAGAATAGCTCATCTGGCTAAAAGACAGGAATTAATATCAGTTCCAGAACAGTTAGGTGAAGTCTAGCAGAAGATTTTAATCTGGTGGCAAGAAGACCGGCTAAGAAACCGCTGATGACAAAGGAGCAGCTTCAAGACTGGATAAAGTTTTGTCATGCCTTGAAAGATAAGTCTGCTGAGTTATGGGAACAAGTGTTATCTATTGATGAAAGTACGTTTCAGCAAGTGCAAGCTTTAGGCTGCAATTATGTGAGATGTTCTGTTGGTGAATGCCTGAATCCAAAGTATGTGATTAAGACAGTCAAATATCCTCCATCCATTATGGTATGGCGAGCCATCTCAGTGACAGGGTATTATAGAATTCACATATTCAACAAAAGAGAAAAAGTGAATGCTGTGAAGTATATTTCTGTTCTGAACTCAAAAGTAAAACTCCATATGAACATTTCTGTAACAACAATATTTCAGCAGGATTCAGCTACATGCCATACTGCCAAGACAGTCAAGAAATGGTTTGCTGACAACCATATTCATCTCTTTCCAAACTGGCCATCAAATTTGCCATATCTCAATGTAATACAAAACTGTTGGAATATCATGAAGACGAAAGTGGCAGCACATTGGCCAGCCTCAGAAAAGGATTTAAAAGATGTCATCAAGCACATTTGGGTGACTGAGATCATGTCGGAGTACTGCAAATAACTGATTCACAGCATGCCATCTCATATCAAGACTGTGTTGAAGAATAAATGACATCCTACCAAATATTGGCTGGTAGATGTGTAGAATTTTGTTTTTCTCTGTTTTTCAATAAACATTTGCTTGTCAGACTGAATGGAGCTACAGTATTTGTTGTTCTAATACAAAAAGACAAGAAACAGGCAATATTGGTCAAAAAATTTAAGTGGCCTTATTTTTTGGCCACTGCTGTAGGTCCAACAAAAGAAGACCCTCAAACTGCTGATGGTTGATTCAATAATAGCCCCCTCCCAGTCCACTGACAGTCTAATGATAAGGAATGAATAGGATGGTTGGCCAGAAGGTAGATGATGGTCAACAGACATCAGTGGGCAAAAAATGATAAAAACAGAAGATAATTATCATCATTATTATTATTATTATTATTATTATTATTATCATTGAAAATCACAAGGTTTAGCTTCACATGATAACACTCTATACATCTGCTGTGAAATGTCAGCTAGGGTTCATCGATTCATATCATTATGTACCCTAATAGATCCCACATTTTTAGACTGCACATGTGGAAATTCAGTAATTGTAAATCTGGAAAAACTGCAACAGTTCTTTGAAACACATGGCAATCATTTGTCTTCATCCAGAAAAACTCTAACATAGTAGACACAGTAGCACAATCCAACAATGAGAACACACTTTTCCCATGTAATTCCTAGTTTCTGACAATGATCACATCAGACTATATGTGAAGACTGAAACAATAATTATCAAGGTGCTGCTTACTGTGATGGATCCAAAGTCTTCTTAAGACACTAAGGTATTGCTGGCTGGATTCTGCTGAAAACAAAGTCTAGTTATAATTGCATTCACAGTCTGTTGCCCACAGAAACTTGCAGAATATACACTGATACACCACCACCAAACTCTGTCACTTTAAAAGCAGTAACCAATAAATAACTTTTTATAACAAACCACATGGACTACTGTTGCAGCTTTAGTTACACTGAACCACTTTTTACTTCTCATTCAGCATAAATGATAACTTTCCTGTACAATATGCGTCTAACAATTTCATTTGCTATAGTCTCTTTATAGTGATTTTGCATCCTGTTTTTCTCCTTGGTATTCTGTTTTCATCTTTGTATGAAAACATCTGTTTGCTGGTGTTTGTAGCAAAATATGTTTTCATCCTGTAGAGAAATAATACTGGTATTGTCTTTTAAGGAACCATCTTGTGCAAATGCTGACTTGATGAAAGCATATACATTCAAACTTCCTTGCTTAAAAGTGTCATGTGATAGAAACATGTACAGACTGTTTTCCTGTTGTCTATTCTTTAAGGAAGCAGATTAGCTTTCTTACTGACAATGTGAAATGCATACATCCTGTTTTTTTACATTTTTGCTAAGTCTGTAAGAGGTCATCTTTCTTGCTGACAGTGTGAAATGCATACATTCTTGCTAAATTTGTAGGAAACCATGCCCATTAAGCAAATTCCTTATTTTTCAAGCACAGTCATTTAATATGGATACTAATCACATATTGCTAAACTCTATTTCTACATTTAAGCAAGCTTTATTTTATACCTTAATTATTTTGCATATTTGTAACAGAATTACTTTCAACATTTTATTCACTGTTAAATACGCTCTAACAATTCCCTCTTTTTATTTTTTACAGAAAACACTTTATACTGATATGTATTCTTTTCTTTTGATACAAGTCAAAATGCAGTTTCACATAGTTAATACAATAATATTAAGTATTGCTACTAAAACTGAATGTATTTAACAACTTTTTCTTTTGCTGACCATTCTGTGAAAATATTTTATAAGCTATAAGCTGTGTCTGCTTTAGTTTTATTTTATAACTAGATTAATTTATTCTTTTGTAATCACATAATTTAATTTATGACTTAGAACTGTTCCATTAACTCTTTCCAGCTGTTGAATTAACTATTTACTTTTATTAGTCATTTTATACCAAAAGATTAGAGATAGACTAATATCTATAAGAGACAGGAACTGTGTGCTACTGCAAATGTTATTTAGTGCTATAAATATACAGTTTCAATGTCATTTTAACCATAACATTGTGGTCATATCTCTGAACTGCCCATTAACACTTTGGTTGACAGTGAAGTGAACATATTAAACACCTTGGTAAAGTACTGAACTGAGCTTAGATAATAAATATTTGAATGTAATTATTTCCGTATATTTAATACTTGATAATTTAAATAAACATGATTTATACACTAAATAATGCTATGTACACATTAGTCCATTAGCTGTATGAGTACAATATTTTAATATAATTTCCTCTAACCGTGGTAACCAATACTAGTACAGATAAAATGGTGGTCCAAAAAAAACAGTGATAAAACTACAGCTTGAAACCAGTGATAAAATTACAGCTTGACAAATTACTTTTGAACTTGTTACTTTACAATGTGTCCTATACAGTATGTATCTACACAGACTGTTTGCTACTCATGAATTTCAATCTAGTAGGTACCCTGGACCCATTTTTTAAATTTCATTTGTACTGAATTCTTTAGTATTTGTACATACAAAGACTATAAAGTACATTTAGTCTAATCTTATAAATTTAGTAACATTAACATCAAGCAAAATCTTGGAAAATTCTTATGTCTCTTTAGAAGTATCTAGTGGAATTGCCACCAGAGGCAACTACATACCCAACAATTAGAAACATTCATGCTTTTTGCATACCAACATTGTCTTGCCAAACCATATAAAAAATAGTAACCAGTCTTGCTCAATTTTTACATATCTTTACTCTCTCTTGTATAGCTTTAATAAAGCAATTTTAAGCCATCTCTTGTATAGCTTTACATTTTAACAGATTATAAATACAATTTAGTACTAAATAATACAATAATAACTAGCATGATAGCTATTAACAACTTGTAAAATATCTTATCCTGTCAGATTTAGTCTGTTTACCAGTATTTCTAATGCACTAATACCTGTTTTCCCCTCCCCCAAAAAAAGAGTATTGTCAAGAAGGAATGAGATATTATTTCTTCCTGTAGTTTTATTTTAGACCCTTTTGTAATACTAATCACATAGTCAGTGCAAAACTGAGAAAGTACCCCTCCCCCTGCAGCATTGTTTATTTGCTTTATGCTGTGAGAATAGAATGTATGCCAGCCCAACACTTTGGTTATACATTTGCTTTATTAGGTTACTAACAAACTATGGACCTTTGTCTGATTTGATCATTTTTGGCTGTTTTCAATGACAGAATATTTTTTTTCTGTTGCCTTTGCTGTCTACTACTACTAATAGTTATTTGCACCCTCCTGTATACTTTATTTGAACTGTATGATAGCAGTGGGGGTAGTTTCACCTCATCACTGATATTCTGTCCTGCCTTATATAAGTGGTACATTTTGTGTTATTTCTGCTTAATATCTGAGCTTTGGCCAGCTAAGATCTACCTGAAATCAACTGGACGTATAAGTGAATTTAAGTACACTTTTATCAGCTCTTTTTCATATAGTACTGCATTTAAATTATTTATTTGTGTTTCTCACTGAATATTAACTCAAATGAAGTTGTGGCTGTGTCTCTACAAAATACTTGTTAGAATTTCTGTGTAGCCATTGATAGCAGCAGGAGGGGGGGGTAGTTTCACCTCATCACTGATATTCTGTCCTGCCTTATATAAGTGGTACATTGTGGGTTATTTCTGCCTAATATCTGAGCTTTGGCTGGCTAAGATCTACTTGAAATCAACTAGATGTATAAGTGAATGTAAGTACATATTTATCTGCTCTTTTTCATATAGTACTGCAGTTCATTTATTTATTTGTGTTTCTCACTGAATATTAACTCAACTGAAGTTGTGACTGTGTCTCTGCAGTTAGTTCCCCACCCATCCTCCCTGTTCTTGTTTTGGTGTTAAAGTTGGTGGCTTTGAAATTGCCCGCCCCTCTTGTAAATTTGTATTTGGATACTCCTTCTGAGCCCATCTCATTTGCTCACTCAACTGAGTGCAGTGAGATCATATTCTGATTTCAGGCACTCCTACTGTGTACAAAGAAAGCATTTGGGAAGGACAACTCCTGTAGCCTCTTAATCCTGCTCTGTTCCCTCCCCAGAAATAAATAAATAAATAATATATCTATATATTTTATTCAGCTGCTCTTACTGTAACTGTCTTAGTTGCTGTTCTGTGTGCTATCTGTTCAGTCGCTCTTACTCTGCACTTATTACTGCTTGTTAGTAGCCTTCTAATTTACTGCCTTCTGCACTTGTTTTTTAGTAATTTGTTAATTTAATTGCATTTATTTAAACTGTATTTGCCATAATATTGCTACACAGTCAAGTGTGCTACCCTGCACTACAATTAGAATTGTATTTACAGCTGTTTTAGCTGCTTTTCTGTTTTAAAAAAAATTCTAAACTTGTTTCCTGCCTTTCCTGTAACTAGTCTAGTCCAGATACAGACTTGCTGTAGCCAGGACTTTTGGTAAGCTTCTGGGCTCCCCAAGCCTTTCTGTGTTGGAGGCAAGCCTTATAGCTTCTCAGTTGGAGTGGTAAGCACTAGGTAGCCTATCTACCATGTGAAGAGTGGGTTTTGGCCCACAAATTGTAGTTCATTGGCCATTTGGGCAGTTTTTCCATCTCTTTCTACTTTCTTTTTTAAAACCCCACATTTGCGTTTGGTCCCCACCTTTCCTGTAACTAGTGTAGTCCAGGTACAGATTTGTTGTATACAGGACTCTTGGTAAGCATCTGAGCCCCCCAAGCCCTTCTGTGTTGGAGAGAAGCCTTCTAGCTTATCACTGGGAGTGGTAAGCACTAGGTAACCTATCTACCACAGGAGGAGTGGTTTCTGGCCCAGAAATTATAGTTTATTGGCCATTTGGGAAGCTTTTCCAGCTCTTTCAACCTTCTGATTTAAAAGCCTATGCTTGCACTGGTTTCCTGCCTTTCCTGTTACTAGTCTAGTCCAGGTACAGCTTTGCTGTATCCAGGACTCTTTGTAAACTTCTGAGCCCCCAAGCCTTTCTGTGTTGGAGGGAAGCCTTATAGCTTATCAGTGGTAGTAGTAAGCACTAGGTAGCCTATCTACCATGGGAAGAGTGAGTTTTGGCCCAGAAATTGTAGTTTATTGGCCGTTTGGGCAGTTTTCCATCTCTTTCAACTTACTGGCTTAAAAGCCTGCATTTGCACTTGTTCCCCGCTTTTCTGTAACTAGTCTAGTCCAGGTACAGATTTGCTGTATCCAGGACTCTTTGTAAGTTCCTGAGCCCCCCAAGACTTTCTGTGTTGGACGGAAGCCTTCTAGCTTATCAGTGGGAGTGGTAAGCATTAGGTAGCCTATCTACCACAAGAGGAGTGGTTCCTGGCCTAATAATTGTAGCTATTGGCCGCTTGGGCAGTTTTTTTCCATCTCTTTCAACATTCTGGTTTAAAAGCCACACTTCACTTGTTTCCCACCTTTCCTGTAACTAGCCTAGTCCAGATACAGAGTTGCTGTATCCAGGACTGTTGGTAAGCTTCTGAGCTCCGCAAGCCTTTCTGTGTTGAAGGAAAGCCTTCTAGCTTATCAGTGGGAGTAGTAAGCACTAGTTAGCCTGTCTACCACAAGAGGAGTGGTTCTTGGCCCAGAAATTGTAATTTATTGACCATTTGGACAGTTTGCCCATCTCTTTCAACTTTCTGGTTTAAAAGACCACATCTGCACTTGTTTCCCATCTTTCCTGTAACTAACCTATTGGGTAGCACTAGAAAGCCTTAAACTGATACAAGCCTTCTATCTTAGAAGAGAGACTTTGGAGTGATTAAGTATCAGTTTTCTGTACTTTCTTGCTGTACTTAACTGTTTTCTGCCTAAACGCTGATTTTCCAGCATTTATTGTGATTTAAAAGCTTGTTTTTTTCACATATTGCACTTATTTGACTGCCTGCACTTTTAAAAAAGTTTTTTTTTGTTTAAATAATTTGTTTAACTGTTGTAGGCTACACACTAAAGTGTGATAGCCTTTTCTGATCGTTTGTAGTCATTTAAAGCTGTTTTAAGTGTATTCATTACTGTTTTTGCCTTATCTTTTCAAAAGAAAAGTCCTTGTTTCCCACCTTTCTAAGCTAGTATAGTCCAGTTTTCAGGCTAGTGCTGGATTTAGGGCTGTGTTACAAGTTTCTGAGTTGCCCATACCTTACTTGGATAGAAGGAAGTTTTTCTGTTCACCTGTGAGAGAGGGGAGCTTTGAGCAGTCTATCTGTCCATGGACGAGTGGTTCCAGCCCAGAAGTTAGTAGTTTATTGGCCATTTTAGGCTAATTTATATCTCTTTCATTTCCCTGCTATAAAAAATGCTTTTGCACAGTTTTTCACAATGAGCAGCTCCAGTTAGCTAGGGTTAAATTATTCCCTGCTCTACTAAGTCTCCTCTTCAGTTTTTCCCTTGAAACTAAACTAACTCTCAACCTAAGCACTCAAAAAGCATCCTACAGCCCAGCACGTCCTCAGACCTAATAGCAAGCACTAATATACCCTGACACTTGATTGCCCAGCAGGGCAAGGCTCTTTATTTACCACTCACCAGCCAAGTGACTAAGCAGCTCACCTTACTATTAAGGCATGACCAAAGGGCAATTTCAGGTGTGCTCTCCAGTCCAGCTGGTGAATCTGGGTATCCCAAGGCAATGTTACAACTGCCTCATATACACAGACAACCCACTCATCCTACCTCAAAACACTAACATATGCGAGAGATGCAATTATGCAGCCAAACTGGAGACTAAGCTGTCTCCACCCAAGACTGGAATAGACAGTCAAGAGGAGAAGGTTAACACTTGCACCACACCTCCAGCCACACATAGACCTACTAAACCAGCACTGGCAAAAAATACACATAAATACACAAAATCATACTCGGATGCTCTAAATAAAAACCTGCAAAAGCATCAGAGACCTCCAAAGCAGACAACCAAACAACCTGCACCTCCCATCACAAACCAGACAACACATAAAACACAAAATCAGTGTGCTGCACAATCACAACCCTTAAGAAATAACATATCTAATACACTAGTAATAGGTGACTCTATAGTCAGGCACACTGATGTCCTACTCACTAGATTGGACAAGCAGAAGGTTACTGTTAGCTGCATGTTGGAAGCAAGAATCCGCCACATAATACAAGCACTCAGGTCACTCCAGAACAAGTACAAATATGACTCTGTCATTGTTCATGTTGGTGTGAATGACCTGAGACGTACCTCCCTGGACTACATGAAAAGAGAAATGGAAGAGCTCTCTGATCATGTAGCCCAGGCTGGTGTGACTCTGTCCTGAGTAGCATCCTGCCCTCACCAAGAATGATATCTCAGTATAAAGAAAAATGATCAATTTCAACAATTGGCTAAGCTTCTGGTGTCATTCAAAGGGGATCCAGTGTCTGTCAAACTGGGACGACATGCTCGACAAGCCGCATTGCTTCACAACAGACGGCTTGCACCTGTCACCGCTAGGCTTTCAAATACTGACCAAGGCTCTTGCTGCCCCCATAGTGCCTTTTTTAGGCAAGGCTCAAAAGTCAAACCCACCTCCGTACACAGCACAATTAACAAAAAACTGAGGGTTATGCTACTCAATGCCAAGAGTTTAAATCTTAAAATGCACGTGCTCGAAGCACTCCTCAGTATGGAGAACGTTGACATCTGTGCAGTAACTGAAACCTGGTTCAAGGCTCCAGAGAGTATCTCAGCACTACTGGGCTACAACTCATACCACATGTTTCAGCAACAGAACACGGACCGAAACACAAAAGGAGGGGGGTGTATCCATATTCATCCATGATACCTACACCTCCAGGTTAGTGATGCAGCATGATACCTTTGAGATCATCCATCTGCAACTAACATCGGTCAAATCTGCAGTGAAAATTGTGGCCTGCAACAGATCACCCTAGGGCCACCACTCCACCTTTCTGGAGACACTAGAAAACATGAAGGTCCTACCGAACACCCTAATATTGGGCAATTTCAATTACCCTACCATTAACTGGGAAAATTACTCGAGTACAAACTCCCAGGCCCAGCGCTTCCTGTTATTCATCAACTCAAATGCCCTGGATCAAGTGGTAAACTCCCCTACCAGAGGTGAAAACATATTGGACCTGGTCATCACCAACATGGGCGACAGGTGTTCCACACCAGAGGTCAACCCATCACTGGTTAGATCAGACCATAAACTAATCACTCTGGATGTCCACACCCCACCACCACCCCCAACTAAGGAAACCACAGTAAAAAACTTTTCTAAAGCAAACTTCACCTTACTTAAGACCAAGGCTGTAAGTTTCACAGCCCCCACGCTAAAGGATAATGCTGCCCAAGATGCAGAAGCCTTTACAAATGCACTCTATGAGCACCTACAAGGATGCATGGATCATGCCATCCCTAGCAAAACCAAGACTCGCTCCTCTAAGAAAAGGAAACCAGTTTGGTGGATCCCTGCCATAAACAGGCTATGCAATAGAAGGAGGAAACTAGTTCAGAAAATAAAGAAAATCCCAAGAAGGAAAGACATCACTGATCAGTATCAGTAAGAAACTAAGGACCCTCATAAAATCATCCAAGGCTAACTTCAAAAGAAAAATAGCCAATGATTCAAAAGATAACCACAACGCATTCTTTAGCTATGTTAAGAATCTAAGTGGCAACTTGCAGATATGCACTGAACTAGTGCAAAATAGCACAAAATATACTGAACCTACTGATATCGCCATCATCCTGGCAGATAGATTCAGTGCAAACTTCATCCCCTCTCACCACCAAATGGGTCCACAACAATACTGGAAAAGTGTAGTTTCCCAGAAATCACAGATGCACAGATGAAAACAGCCCTTTCAAAAGCCAAAAACACAGCATCAATGGGGCCAGATGGTTTCCCAGGCTGCGTCTTACACGAACTACAAAATGAACTAACCCCCAACCTAAACATGATGTTCAACCTCAGCCTCTCCACAGGCTACATGCCCATAGAATGGTGCACAGCAACGGTTATTCCACTCCACAAAGGAGGGGCCACAACTGACCCTGGTAACTATCGACCCATAAGCCTGACTAGGATGGTTTGCAAGGCTATGGAGCACATCATCATGGAACTCATTCACAAAGACTTTGGGAACCTCCAAACACTTGACCCAACTCAGTTCCGCTTTGTTAAGGGCAGATCACGCCTACTAAACCTGGTTGACTTCTTCGAGACAGTCACCAAGGCCATAGACAAGGGAAAGGTGGTTCACATGGCCTACCTTGACCTTGCCAAGCCTTTTGACACTATTCCTCACTCAGTATTACAGAAAAACTCACCAGCCTGAACATAAACCCTTACGTCACGAGATGGGTTGCCAACTGGCTTACAGACAGAACTCACACGGTAAGAGTAGTGGGCTCCAGGTCCAACTCTAAACCAGTCACAAGTGGTGTCCCACAAAGCCCGGTCCTGGGACCCTTACTGTTCGGCATATACTTCTCAGAAGTACAGGCAAACACAGGAGGACTATGGCTAACCAAGTTTACCAATGACTGCAAACTGGGAGCCATAATTGACTCTCCAGCTGACACAGACATCCTCCAAAAGGGCCTTACTGAGATGCACACCTGGTGTCAAAGTCATTGCCTCAAGCTAAATGCCAAAAAATGCATAGTCATCCTGTTTGGGAAAAACAAAACACGAATTACCACATAGGTGGCATCCCCCTTAATACAAAAGAGGTAATAAGAGATCTGGGGACCCAGGTAGATAGTAATCTCTCCTTTGACAATCATATTGCCAACGTAGTTAGGAAATCCTCCTATGTGGCCCATCTAATTACTAAAGGGTTTGCATCTAGAAATAAAGAGGTTATAGTGCCCTTCTACTCATCACTTATCAGACCCATCATAGAGTACAATGCCCCATTTGGGATGTACCTCACAAGATATTTCCAACAGCTGAAAAGACCACAAAAGTACCTCACCAAGAGGATTACTGGTCTCAAACATATATTCTATGCAGCCCGACTGAAAAAACTCCGGTTGTACTCAGTGGCATATCGCTTCCTCAGAGGTGATCTCTGCCTGACTTACAAAGCCATGTCCAACTCAGAATTGATGGACATGTTCCACCTAATGAAATCCAAGTCACTGCGAGCAACGCGCTCTAGTGAGCTAAACCTCACCACAGCAATAAATAGAACATGCTGGAGGGATAGATTCCTGTCACAGAGACTCCCCATGCTTTGGAACAAAATTCCAAACTACATTAGGCAGAGCCCCTCACTAACACTCTTCAAGAGAAACCTTGACGAGTAGATGGGTAACAGAAAATACAGCCCTGGGACCACTTCATTGGCTCTGCTTGACAGAGGATCAGTTAATTAATCAATGGGGCGGTGAAAGCTGACACACTCAACTAGGCTTATAAATGCCCTCCGGCAGATAGCCTAGTACCTACCTATGAACTTACAAACCTATGTACACTATAGCTGCTGTACTTGATGTAACTGAGGTTTTTTACTTTTAACATTTGCCTACAGATTATTAGTGACATGTATGCACAATTGGGACATTTTATTACAATTACCAAATAGTGTTGTATGTGAAAATTTAACAATTATGTTTTAATAACACGTTTTTAGAAAACTCAAGTCACTTGTCTGGCAATCAGTCTTTTTTTACCTTATCTGCTGAGCTCACATTTCAGATTTTGTAGGCTATAGTTAATCCTTTTTAACATTTTTCTTTTAATCATCTGTTAATACAGTTGCAATTTGATAGTACAATCCAGTTATATAACACTTAGAATTATGATAAGCATTTGTGATTTGCATAACTATGCATTTATACTACCTAAATAGACATTATTTTACAATTAGCTTACATATTTTTGCAACTTTGATTTCAGTATTTTTTTATTTATTTAACTGTCCTGCCATTCATTTTATAAAGACTGCTTGACTAATACCATATGGGATTTTATTTATTTTTAAAATTCAGAACTTTAACTGTTTCATGTAGTGTTACTATAAAATTGTAAAAAATTGTAAAAAACAAAATAGATAGCTTAACTAGCACATGCTTATTTACATTATTAAAATTTGCCGTTGTCTGCCTTTCATTCTTGTGCATTTTAACAAATTTACTTTATATGAAAAGATAGTACATATATGTCAGTCTTGTGATTTTAGATCTTTACTGTTATTAACTACTCTCATTTGATTTTTATGCACTAGAACTGTTTTGTTTACCTTTGGACTTTGCTATGAGAATGGCAGTCATATGCTCTACTTTACTGTAGTACTAATAAGTGTTTTGCTTTAACTGAATGAAAGTAAAACATTTGGGAATCATTTGTCCATACATCAGATCCTGACATGTATGCTTAACCATTTTCAAAATACAAGTATACTGTAAAATATGCCTTTCTTGTACAGATCAGCTGTAGTTTCGTGCTCTTTTGCAATGTTTTCTTAAGCACAGCTGTTGTATGCAGGAAGTCTGTCTCTGTCAGTTCAGCTAATTTATTTTCTTTATCCTGTAACTGCTGTTCAAGAGTTGTCTGTAATGTTGCACAGTCTTTCTGACATTTTTCAGTAACCTGTTCTGCTGAATCTAAAACTCCTACGCATTTTTGAAAAAAAGTTTGTATAAGTTGACTAAACTTCCTGGACTCATTGTATCTGTCTTTTAGACATTTATTACATTCTTTTGTAACAAGATATACTGGAGGTTCTCTCAGTAACTGATTTGACTGTTGTTGTAACTCTTGAAATTAACCTTTCACATATACTGGAGGCTCTCTCAGTAACTGATTTGACTGTTGTTGAACTCTGAAATTAACCTTTCACATGTGTTGGCAGGACATAACTGTTCAACATTTGAATATAATGTAAGCATATTAACTTTTTCTGGTTCTTTACCATTAAAATTTTCATTTGCGTGGTCTAACCTTTGAATAATGTCATGCACTATATTTTTATGACATTGTACACAGAAAGCAGTTTCATATGATTTACACAACAAACATTTGTCATACCCCACATGGT
The DNA here is from genome assembly GCF_019279795.1 of Protopterus annectens. Classification (NCBI taxonomy): domain Eukaryota; kingdom Metazoa; phylum Chordata; order Ceratodontiformes; family Protopteridae; genus Protopterus; species Protopterus annectens. The sequence continues at coordinate 900,639,186 of NC_056745.1, forward strand.
TTTCTTTGAGATACCAGTCAAATATTGTAATACATTTGCATAATGCCTTACTATCAACTTGCCCTAATAAGGTTTTACATTTACTAATGTGCTGTGTATACCGACATTGCAGTTTATTCCTTATTTTATCTGGTTGTTCTGCTACATTAAGAGTAAAGCTTGGCTTACACCTGCTTGAATCTTGTCTAGTAGCATCCATACTAAAAATGTGACACATAAAAAGGTCTTACCAGTTAGCAAGAAAACAGGTGATCAGGCTGTTGTTGCAGATTGCTGGAAAGTTTTCAGAGTCACTCAAGAAGCTGGTGAAACACAGCAGGCAGCGAGCTGCTGTGAAAAGTAGATGTCCAACTTTCTTGGAGAATTTATGGCACTGTGACTTTCCTGCACAGCAGGCTCAATCTGGATTCAGATGTCTGAGAAACTTTACTGCCACAAGCTGCATAAACTGGAGTACTTCTGTTTAGGATTTACACATATGTACAAATGTTAGTTACTGCAATTTCACTGAAGTGACCCCCTACATACATAACTCCCCTGTGTTCAAATGCAGGCTAGGCTCGCCATTGAAAAATTAATTATCAAGGTGCTGCTTACTGTGATGGATCCAAAGTCTTCTTAAGACTCTAAGGTCTTGCTGGCTGGATTCCGCTGAAAACAAAGTCTGGTTATAATTGCATTCACAGTCTGTTGCCCTCAGAAACTTGCAGAATATACACTGATGCAGCACCACCAACCTCTTTCACTTTAAAAGCAGTAACCAATAAATAACTTTTTATAACAAACCATATGGACTACTGTTGCAGCTTTAGTTACACTGTGCCACTGTTTGCTTCTCGTTCAACATAAATGATAACTTTCCTGTACAAAATACTTCTAACAATTTAATTTTCTATAGTCTCTTTATAGTGGTTTTACATCTTGTTTTTCTCCTTGGTATTCTATTTTCATCTTTGTATGAAAACATCTGTTTGCTGGTGTTTGTAGAAAAATATGTTTTCATCCTGTAGAGCAATAATACTGGTATTGTCTTTTAAGGAACCATCTTGTGCAAATGCTGACTTGATGAAAGCATAGCCATTCAAACTTTCTTGCTTAACAGTATCATATGATATAAACAGGTACAGACAGTTTTCCTGTTGTCCATTCTTTAAGGAAGCATTTACATTTTTGCTAAGTCTGTAAGAGGTCAGCTTTCTTGCTGACAGTGTGAAATGCATACATTCTTGCTAATTTTGTAGGAAAACATGTCCATTAAGCAAATTCCTTATTTTAAAGCCACAGTCATTTAGTATGGATGCTAATCACATATTGCTAAACTCTATTTCTACATATAAGCAAGCTTTACTTTATACCTCATTTATTTTGCATATTTGTAACAGAATTACTTTCAACCTATTATTCACTGTTAAATACACTCTAACAAAGACATCATCTGGATTAGGAGTGGATAGTTTGTTCAGGACACTGAACATCATGGCCAAAAATGGCAGGACTTAAACCACAAAGTTCACTATATTGGAAAAGCGGTGCTCTTGGGAATGCCTTGTTGATTTACAAGACACTGTACAGTTTCTTATTATGGCTTCTTCACTGTTGTATTATAATGTTGATATACAAAATATGGCTTCACATATATATATATTTTTGCAGACATTAATTGATATTTATGAGGTTGAATTTTTGAAACTAAATTATGCAGCGTCAGAAGAAATTAAGGTAGTCGATAATTTTAAAGGATCTGATGCCTTTTTTGAGGAGCATAAAAAACTGATTCATTAAACAATGAACTTGAACAGTAAAAACTTAAAAAGTTTAAAGGTGATTTGAATAATTATCAGACTGATTTTAGACTGACATTGCTTTTACTAGAAAATGACAAAAACATAGTGTCAGATTTTTTCCAATATATAACTCCTCTTCTGCTAACCCTTGCCATGGTGGGGGTGCTTTTAAAAGGAAGAGGAATGACAAATACAATATAAATAAGTTTATTCTGAAGGTCTCTGAGTCTTTGGGGTAATTTTAATCAACTATTGATACAGACATTGATCTGCGGATGCTTCTTTGAGTAGTAAAAGACCTTGTGCTATTGATAGAGGTACAAGTGTTACCACCCCTCTAGATTTAAAAGAAGGGGCAAGAAACATCACAGAAACTGAAATTCTGGTTCAGATCCAGAAACTGCGACAACAGTACATTCCTCTGAGAGCTTTGTAGTTAGTATTAGTGATTTTTTATGTTATCTAAACATGTAATATCTTTATTGAATCAAGGATTGACATTTGCTCCTCATGTTTATTTATCCTATGCACAAACTGTTGAAGAGACTGGTGAATTTTGCAGGTTGTTGAATTTTATGTATTAGCCTCACAACTGACCAAATGAGAAGGCTGATAATGCTGATTTAGTGGGTCTTGAATTTAAGAAATCTGATTTTGACCCTGCCCTATGCAATCCATCCAGCAAATCATGCTTTTGAACAAAATATATTGCATGATTTTTTTTTCAAGACACAAATATGTTTTTTTAGGATTTTTCTTATAATTTAACTATTAATGAACTTCAGGCCTTGCATGAACTTAGGAATGCTAAGGATATGTTAATTACACAATCTGATAAAGGCGGGATAGTGGTATTGTGGGATAGAGTGTCTTATTTTACTGAGGAGGCATTTAACCAATTGCATAATATTGTTTTTTATCATCAAGTGTTTATAGATCCCATGGAATATTTAAAAAACCCAGTGAGAGTTTTACTTCTACTTCTGTGGAAGAAGATATTATTACCATTGACCTCATGATGCACTTACAGGTGCAATCTTTTGAGAGAAAATACTTTTACATGGTTGTGTTGCTGTCAGCCATCTTTGTTGTGGTGACAGTCCAAACTCATTTGATGTTTTTTAGGATTTTTCTAATAATTTAACTAATTATGAACTTCAGGTCTTGCATGAACTTAGGACTGCTGAAGATATTTTTGCTAGACAAGCTGATAAAGGTATGGCAGTGGTATTTTGGGACAGATGATCTTATTTTAGTGAGGCATATAACCAATTGCATAATATTGCTTTTTATCAAGTGTTTATAGATCTCATGGAATATTTCAAAAAATGCAGTGACAGTTTTCATTATACTTCTATGGAACAGGATATTATTAGCACTGACCTCATGTGGCACTTACAGGTCCAATCTTTTGAGAGACAATAATTTCACATGATTGTGTTGCTGTCAGCCATCTTTGTTGTGTATTACAGTCCAAACTCATCCAATATTTTATCAATGTTCATTTTACGCTGTTGAAGAAGTGGATAGCAATGGTTCTTTCCTAATTTCCTCCTGAAAATTCCTATATTGCTTCCCTTTGTTCTTTCCCCTGCTTGCTCCCCCTATCACCACTTTCCTATCTACCTCATTTTCACACCTTTAATCTGGTCAAAAAATAGAATCGCACACCACACATATAAATAATAAATCCCTAATGAAGCCCTTCCTTTTTGTCCTCTGCATTTGTGTGGAGTTTGGCATCATTCACCAATCCTGAGTGATGGTGAATGTCACTTCATTTCCTATAGCATGGTGAGGTTACCTCCTTCCAAAGATGCTTAAAGCCACTGCACTAAGGAAACACATAGTTGAAGCAGATTAAAGGCACTAATTTTAAATGTTTCCTATATTTATTTAGACTAACGAATGTATCAATATGCAAATCCATATGTGTACTGTTCACATAATTCGACTGAGTAATGCTCATTTTTATACAATACTTCACTGTAGTCATTCTCTATCATATTTTGTGCTCAAAATAAGAGATCACTGCTGTTATGCCTGCTGCCACAGAAAGAGCTAGGCAACAGGTGTTTTATGTACACTCAGTACTGTCCAACGTGCTGACTGTCATGACTCTCTGCTTAGCATGTTTGTGTGGAGGAAGCCAAATCAATATAACTATTGTAATTTTCTCAATAAAGCAGAGACTCACATGGGCTCATCACTTAACTCTGCACAAACATGGAAAGCAGTACTAATAGTCCTTAATGTCATAAAACTTACAACACAAAATTTGAGATATAAACTAAATTATGAACACCATAGTATCTGACCACTTTTTCTACCATAGCCTGTATGGATATGGTAGAAAAAGTGGTCAGATATTATGAACACCATAGTATCTGACCACTTTCTCTACCATAGCCTGTATGGATAAGTACTTCTCAAGTTTACATAGTAGTCATTAAATGTGTATCTCACATGCACAAACACTTTGCCATCAATTGCACAAACCAGCTGCTAGTGGGTGGACTATAGAAAGAGCTGATTGGCAAGAATTATCATATTTACTGCCCAGTTACTCTTCATCCCATAATAACCCATGTAAAACCACAACCAAAGGAAAAGCACTTGTTACTGAATGAACACATATTTACATAGACAGACTCAAGTGCGCCCTGCACCCATGCACATGAAAATGGATATGTCAGTACTAGTTCCCAAAAGTCACTACACTACACAAATAAATAGCACAACTGCATTGTTACATCATCTAAAGGTACTGATAATAGACATTTAGATTATCTTAGACATGTATTTATGCAGACATCAATTCATCACCAATATGAGCACACATACATACACAGTTGCATCTATGCTGATCACAAACATATGTGTGTCAGTGTGTGACAATAAGTGTAAAATGTACACAACATACTGACAAACAACTGCATAAGTCTCAGTTCTGCTACATGCAATTCTGACAGTTATTTGCATCTAGTTTGAGAAGCTGTCTTCTAAAGTATACATGAACATTGGAAACACAACAGAAAATACAAAATCCACACTTTGCACACTGGCCTCATAATAGAATATGTTACCCACATCATATAATGATGATGGCATCAATTATAAAGACCAGTATGAGAAGGCAAACCCATACTTCATGAATGGTGCAATCATTAACTACTGCATTCTGCAGATGGCAACAATATACTTACATGTGGTTTAATTTACCACAGCAGCTGCATTATGTGTCTGTCTCTATGTATACGTAAGTGTGTGTGCATAGTCATACAGACATCAGTCTGTATCCTACTGTCACCAATCCAGTCCTATGGAGAGAAAGTATTTTGACAATTGTCATGCCCACACAGCCAGTTTATGCAGGCCTTCCAACATCTTCTCGCAAACATCCAGTGATGATTTTTATCCATTATAAACTGTCCAGCAGCAGTGTAAAAGTCAGACTTATACCATAGTGCTTGCACTAAGTACTGAGTTCTCTAGCTTGTGTAACTAGTTAGGAAGGCATTCTAATCTCACTGCAGTCAACTGGTGTGTGTATGTAGTCAGAAGAGCATAAGTCTGTTTCTTACTGTCAGCAATCCAGTCCCATAGAGAACAAATATTTTGACAGTCATACATGCCTGCACAGCTAGTTAATACCATTTTAGAACAGCATGTGAGACATCTTCTGTCAAATATCCAGTGATGATGTCATTCACTATAAATTGTCTAGCAGCAATGTAAAATCAGACTTGTACCATGGTGCTTGGATTAAGTACTAAGTTATCTAACTTGTGTATCTAGTTAGATAGGGGTTCTAATCTTACTGCAGTCAACTGGTGTGTCTGTGTGTAGTCAGAAGAGCATAAGTCTATATCCCACTGTCAGGAATCCAGTCACATGGAGAACAAATATTTTGACAGTCACCCATGCCTACCCAGCTATTTCATACAAGCCTCCTTCATCTTTTCACAAACATACACTACTGATGTCAGCAGCTAGAATGTGTTGTCTGAAACTCTAAAAGCCAGACTTTTGTTGTGGCTCTTGTGTTAAGTACTGTGTTTTCTAGATAGTTAAGTAGGGGTTCTAGTCTCACTGCAGGCAACTTATGAGTGTGTGTTGGTGTTCAGTTAGTTCACATTCAAGACATTTTAGAATAGCATGTGAGACACTCCTACAAGCATCTTCTTCCCACCAGACACTGCTAATGTCATTAACTATAATGTGTTGTCTGACACTGTAAAAGCCAGACTTCTGTGGTTGCACTTTCATTAAGTACAGTGTTCTGTAAATATTTAGGTAGGGGCTCTAGTCTGACTGCGGTCAACTTGTGAATGTGTGTTGGTGTTCATTTAGTTCACATTTGAGAGATCATTTTAGAACGGCATGTGAGACACTGCTAATACCACCCCCCCCCCCGCAGCACTGCTGATATCATCAGCTATAAAGTGTTATCTGACACTCTAAAATCCAGACATGTGCTGTGGCTCTGCTGTTATGTAGAGATTCTAGTCTCACTGTGGTCAACTGGTGGATGTGTGTTAATTCAAAAATCAGTATGTTTCCAATTTTAGAATGGCATGTGAGTCCACAGCTATGTCAGACACTCCTATGAACATATCCTTGTAAATACACTGATGATGTCACCCTGTATAAAGTGCCCTCTGACATTATTCAAGTCAACATTGTTCTGTGGCAGTAATGTTAATTACTGTGTTTTCCAGCTTCTGTAACTTGATATTTAGGGGTTCTAGTCTGACAGCAAGCAACTTGAGTGTGTATACATTCAAATAATATTTTTGAGATAATTTTACACCAAGATGTGACTGCACATCCATGTCATACACTCCTCCTAACATGTTCTTCTCATCATCCAATGATGCTATCATACTTTATAAAGTGCAATGTGACACTGATAAAGTCAGAAATATGTGGTGGTACTAGTGTTACGTTGTATCAAATTCAGCTTATATACCTACACTGGTATAATTTTCGAATCAGACTCAATCTATTGCAGTATGTGTGGTTGGTGGTACATTATGATCATTGTATAATCTTTTGGATCACTTTTCATTTCACTACCACTTAGGAGAACCGTTTATGTAGCCCCATGCATCCAACATCCCCTTTTTTCCCTCTGGTCACATGACAGCCTTCCTGAAGAGGAGCACGGGATGTCCTCATATCAAAGATGCATACACACATCATGAAGCAGAGTCCTGCCATGAGCCTCTGCAACTCATCTCCAGACCACTGGATGTGTAATTGCTAATTCTGTCATGGGGTGGTGCACATTTAACATATGAAGAAAGGCACTATGTAATGCAATGAAACAAATGCACCCATATTCACAGAGCCTTACTGTCTTCCAGCATATAGATATATGGAGTTTGGTTTAAATGTTATAATAATTTCTAAGATTTTATGTGCTGTTGGCCATTAGGTTAGTAATGTCCTATGTCCCTATAAACATTTCACATGTCAGTATTGCTGTCATTGACATGTGCTATGTTGAGGTGTGTATGCATGGTAGGCCTACAAGAGGGTATTAGAAGCTGTGATATGAGGTAATGTGTTGATGTCTGCTGCTGCCATTTCATTACATGTTCCTTCCATAACAACTGTAGTAATATGCCTACTGAGAACTGTTGACATGGGATGATACCATGTATATTGTTGGCTTAGCAAGACATGCATTTTTGTAGGGAACAGATCCACATTCTAGGCAGTTCTCATTCAACCATCACAGTGATACTTTCTGTGTGACACAGCTGTGCATGTGTCTACCTACCATCATTAAATTCTCTCTGACATACATCAGTATAAAATCATACTGATTACATGGACACATAAGTCTTGTTTCATCCACATATTGCAATGCTGTGATATACACAAAAATAACACATTTTGGTTCAGTTACAATCTTGTGGAATTCATTGTATGCGTAATTGTGTTGCTATTCCCAAGGATTATTGAGGTGGTCACCAGCACCATTGTGTCACTATCAGCATTTGTGTCAGTAAATGTTCGGCATGAGCCATAACTAACTCATTTGTTATATGTCCTTATATGGTATCAGGCTGCTGAAACGCAGTTTTCTTTTGAAAAACATATAGGCATATGTTGTGCAATTGATATAATTATGTCACATTGGCAGAGTTGTATGACTATGTCAAAAAGTACCATTGTGTGGCATGTGATGCATAACCAAGGTTGCATTTGCAGATGTTGCCATAAATCATTTATTTAAGTAAGTGTGAAATGTTAAAGGGAATATACAACTAAGAGCAGAGCTGTTTGTGGATGTTACCAGCCTTACTCAAATGAAGAAAATAGACAATCTGCTAGCTGGCAGTTTGTTTTACACTTCACCCCCCTGTCACCACTGGCCATCAAACAAAGTATATATGCAAACATTACTCAGATTTTCTCGGGACAGCAGCTCATCTATGCATTCTCTAAGGCTAAAAACACAGACTTAATGGTCCCTAACACTGTCCAATTTTGCCTATAACGTGACTTAAAACCTAAGCTAGCAGACACAATTGAATCCCTATTTAAACACAACCTCCAGTCAGCCTATGTTCTTGCAGAAGGGTGTATATCAACACACACCAATATCTGAGTACAATGTACCCTTTTGTATCTATCTCACCACACATTTTCCAGGGATGATTTACTCATGTGTATAACTTTTGCCATGCTGAGCTCCCACACTCCTTATCAGCCATGCATAAGTACTCTTTGTGATGCATAACCATTAGGAGTTGACTGTGCAGACTTCTCTTTAAGATGTTATACAAGATGTGTGTGTGTGGTATGTGTTCCTTTGATGTACCCAGTAAATACATAGCTCATTGACAACATTGACAGCATGGGTTACATTCTCGCAAGTGTTTATTGTGGCATATATATGCCATGCAAACTTCTTAACTAGCCAGGATTGCTTGTAATTTAAACAGGTTCAAGTGTCCCTCTTAACACATCCAAAAAGTGGTCATTGTTTGAAGAAGGTGTCCTTGATTCCCCTTATAGATTACTGACAAATCATTACAGTTGTACAAGTGTGTTCATGCAGAACAGATGTAAGAACTCACAATCACATGTTTTATGTCAATGACACAACTGGTGGTGTGACTATTCTGATATTGTCCATGATTATGCGTACTTCCACCTACTGTTGTCCATGAACTACTTGCTATGTATCCTGATTTGTTGAGAGTTATGCGGACATTGCATTCATATTCAAGAAACTCATTTTGCACATCTTTACAATATGCACATAACCCCTACTGTATATATTTTCCTTGATAAATGTCCTCTTCAGTGATCATGTCAAGTCGGTTATATCACAACCAGTCATCTCCACTGATATGTGAATTTGTGTGACAGTCACATAATATACAAATAACTGTGATGATATGAATACACCCACACAGGAGGTGTAAACTGCAGTGTGTACTGTATTATGTACATATGTGATTACTGTTCATTCTACAACTGTCTTGTCTTTGGGGTATATGTATTTACATGCCCTTATCTGGTGCACATTACCATGTTTCACTTGTCCTCTTCAGCTTTCTTTATCCCTACCTCTCATGTGTGTGGCCCTTTTCAATACACATACTTCCCCAGACTAGTGTATTTATAATGCAGTCTAAGTACCCCTGATCACCACCAAAACCTTTATTTCAGTATGCCTACATGTCTGTACTGTGCTTTTTACTGACTACACTTTCCTATAATGCGCTAGAAATGTATTCATTTTCTTAAATTACACCCTGGTAGTCCACACAATCTCGCAGAACAAGCTTGCTCTTAAGTAAACTTGTCTACCTGTCTGAATGTGTTCATGCAGGTTTACACAGTTTCCTGAATGGCAACACTGTTCCTGGCCATGAAACCACACTTGTGTTCATGTAAGCACAATGTGTGGCATGCATATGCAATTAGAGCTGCTGCTCATCGCAATAACAAGTAAACTCCATGTAGGCATTGCTCTAAGCCTACAGAGATGTTTATTGAATCCCTGGGATCATTAAATATAAAAGAATTAAAGCAGAATGAGTTTATAAAAATTAATGAAAAACAATATCAAATGAAAGCACAAATAATATAAAGCAAAATAAATATAGAACTCACTGAAATAAAACTGAGCCAGCAAGCAGAAATAAAAATAATAATTCATTCATTTATTTGTGCATTTATCTTTGTTTACTGGGAAAGTCTGACTGGGTAATACCCATTTTCAGAGGAAGCCCAAGGAGAAGCAAGCAAATGAAAACTCAACAAATTGAAAGCAATAATCACCAGCTTTAAAACCACATTTAAAATATGTATATATTAATTCACTTGCACAGTTTTAAAAACCTGGGTCAGGATTCATGAATGACTACTCATCATGCTACACTTTCCTTTGTGAAGAGCAGTAAAGAGTATGTCTCCAGCAGTTCAGGAAAAAGCAGTAATCACTGTGGTCGGCCAGAAAACAAGAGATATCAGAATGATATACTGTTGTTGTGTCTTTCGGCTTTTCGCAGTTAGGACTCGCCACAGCGGAACTCCGGTCCGCTAATGATTGGCAGTTGAGTTTTACGTGCTGAGTTGCCAGCCCTAAATCACAACCTTCAACGAAGGTACGCCCATTCATGCATGTCTCCATGCAGAAGACGCTCTAGCTGAGAGTCGAACCGGACAGCATCTTACTGTGAGGCGAGAGTGCTACCGCAGCACCACTGTCGGGAATATCAGAATGATATACTAATTATCAGAATTATATGCTAATGGACAGTTATGAGGTCAAGACAGCCTCACAGGCTAAAGACAATCATAAGTCCTTCTACAGCAGTATCTGAAACCTCAAAGGCTGCACACATTAGTGTGCTGAACTAGTGGTCAGTGGTGCCACCTTCACTGAGCAGAGCAACATAGCAAATTTGCTGGCTGACAACTTCAGCTCAAGCTTCACCCCCTCCTCCCTTTGTGTTATACCTACTAACATAAACCCCCAACTATTAACAGGGAGCAGGTCTTGGCAGTGCTCACTAGGGCCAAAAGCACAGCCTCAGTAAGACCCAACAATATCATAGGATGCCTACTAAAGGTGGACCATCAACCAACCCTGGAAACTACAGACCTATTAGTCTAACTAGTCTAATATGCAAAGCCATGGAATGAATTCTCACGGAAATGATCAACAAAAACATAGTCAACCTTCAGTCACTAGATCCAACCCAGTTTGTCTTTGGCAAGTGGGAAATAATGCCTACTAAATGTCATGTATTTTTTTGAGATGTTCTCCAAGGTAATGGATGAAGGGGAAAATGGTGCATACCACGTACATGGACCTGGCTAAGGCATTTGATACAATACCCCACTCATGTATAGTTGACAAATTCACTGAATTGTGCATAAACCCCTACATAACTTGCTGGATTGTCAGCTGGATCACAGACAGGACCTGGGATGTCAGGATTGGCAATGCCACCTCCACTAAAAGATCAGTCTCCATTTGGGTACCTCTGGGCCTCGTGCCGGTACTGCTCCTATTTGGCATCTACTTCTCAGTGGTAAAGGCTAATGTCAAGGGCCTTCTGTTGACCAAGTTCACAAATGCCTGCAAATTGGGAGCTATCATAGATTCCCCCATGACACAAACATCTTACAAGAGGGTCTAACATAGACAAATGAATGGTGCCAAATTCACAGACTAAAACCCAATGCCAAGAAATGCATTGTTGTGCCTTTTGGGAAAACTGCCACCCAGACCAATTACTCCATTGATAAGAAACCTCTAAGAGTTGACACGGTAGTCAGGAATCTGGGAACATTTGTAGGTATAAAAAACAAAAATCCAAGTGACCACCACAGCTAAAAGCATACGTAGTTTATTAAAAATATGGCAGGATAAGCACTTTCACACAAAGTGCTTCTTCAGATCCATATAACAAACAAACATTGCACCCAAGTTTAAATATCTTAACGATAATAAAACAACCAATGAGAGCTGAGCAATAAAACAATTAAGTCACTGATGTGATCCACGTTTCTTAAGAACAGGTTTTAAAGGTATGGTAACATTGAGTCCTGGTAATTTATCTGCTTGCATTCTTGCTATCCACTACATTTCAACTAGCTCTACTCTATTATTAATATCCCCTCCCTTATTATCCGATATCAATTGCAGTACTGTAAATTCAAACATGTGCCCTTCATTATTGGATATGTGCTTAGCTAAAGCATTAACAAGATTCATTTTTCTGATGTCACCCAAATGTTGCATAATACGTTCTCTAAGCATTCTAGTCATCTTAACAATATAGAAAGAGGCACATGATCTACATCTGGCTAGATAAACTAATTTCTTAGATCTACAATCAGCATACAAGCTGAAAGTAAATAAACGATTTGTAGAGGGATGCATGTAGGTATCTCTCTTTGAAACAAATAAGCAGGCCCTGCAATTTCTGCATGGGAATGTACCATGCCTATTACAAGTCACCCTAATATGGCTGTTCGTGGTATAGCAGAGCTGCCTTTTCAAAGAAAGGTTGTTTTAAATGTATAACTGGGTCTATCACCCACTATAACTCTTTTCTGATCATTAGAGGCCAAAATAGGCCAATATTTATTTATAATATCACATACTTTATAGATGTTACTACTATAGGTAAGGGGTAGTCTTAAAACATTTCTATTCAATCCCCCATGTGGCACTCTTGTATCAGAATCATGAACTGTTCTGTGAAAAATGGCTTCCCTATTGTATCATGCAGGCTTTTGACCTGTAACATAACTCTACTTAGGTCATTTTTATTATATCCACTCTTCATTAGCTCATTTTTCTACTCCAAAGATGCTCCCTGGTTATCTTGATCTTCAGTATGAAGTCTAGACATTCTTAAAAACTGCCTTTTGGCTATGCTGTTAAAAACATGCTTAGGGTGCATACTGGAGTGATGCAACAATGCATCCTTTCATAGGTTCATAGGTGTGTACTAGACTAATGTCCCTGGAGCCTTTATAAGCCTAGCTCATAGGATTACCCTGGCATTGTGCCACCTGACCACAAAGTATATACAGCAGATTCCAGTCCTCAGCTCGGACAGGACGTTGATGTTATAGATTTCCTATACAAAAGTATGGAAAGTCAGAAACCCAGTAAAAAACACAGGTTTATTGTCACGAAAAAATGTATACTCCAACAGTCAAACACTTTCCTGGTTAAGCGCTTTCATCTGAATACCTCAGATTTCTTCAGAACCAAGATTTTCACATAAAGCAATCCTTTTAAAGTTAATTAGGCACCAAAATGCCTTGTTAAGATGCTAAATTCTTAAAGAAACAATATCTTGAGCTTTTAAATGTTATTAAACACATAAATCCTATACAAAAATGCTATACAAAGAATTATCATACAAAATATGTTTTATAAAAAATGTTTTATAAAAATGTTTTATAAAAATCGAATGAACTTGTGCAAATACTGTTAAAAAGTTTTATAAAAATTGTATAAAAAGATGTTTTTGAGTCAGTAATTTTTGAATATAGTATTTATAGTGAACACACTATAAGGATGTTTTGGGTCAATAATTTTTGAATATGGTATTTATAGTGAACACACTATAAGGGATCAACAAAGGTATTATAAAATTAAATCAAGTAAATATAATGTAAATATAATATATTATTAGTCTCTGTGTTATGAGCCTGTCCCTCCAGCTTGTTCTGTTGATTGTGGTAATGAGGTTGAGGTCTCTGGAGCGTGTAGTGCGGAGAGATTGGGATTTCTTTAGATGTAGCATTTCTAACAGGGCTGGGTCAGACATGGCTTTGTAAGTCAAGCAGAGATCGCCTCTAAGTAGGCGATATGAGACAGAGAATAGTTGGAGTTTTTTGAGTCTGTCCATATAGGATAAGTGTTTAAAGCTTAATATCCTCTTTGTGAGGTATTTTTGTGGCCTCTCCAGTTGTTGGTGTCTAGTGAGGTACATGCCAAATGGGACATTGTACTCGATGAATGACCTAATGAGGGAAGAGTAGAGGGGAAACAATGACCTCTTTCTTCCTGGATGCAAAACCCATAGTAATGAGATGTGCCACATTGAAGGACTTTCTGACCACAGTGGCAATGTGGTGGTCAAAAGAGAGGCTGCTGTCAACCTGTGTTCCCAGATCTCTTATGATGCCTTCTGTTTTCAGTGGACTACCATCAATGTTGTAATTCATGGGAACCAGGTTTTTCCCAAAGGGGATGACAACACATTTTTTGACATTGAGCTTAAGGCCATGGTTCTGACACTAGTCATTGGTCTCAGTGAGGCCTTTCTGTAGGATGTCAACATCACTTGGGGAAATGATTATGGCTCCCAACTTGCAATAGTCTGCAAAATTTGTCAGCCAGAGTCCCTTCATGTTGGCCTGGACTTCAGAGAAGTAGATATCAAACAGGAGAGGACCCAGGACCGAACCCTGTGGGACTCCCCTCATGACTGGTCGACAGTCTGACTTGGAGTCAACTACTTTCACACTGTGGGTTCTATCTGTGAGCCAGTTTGCAACCCACCTAATAATATAGGGGTTGATGCCTAGCTTAGTGAGATTTTCTATGATTCCTGAGTGGGGAATGGTATCAAAGGCCTTGGCCAGATCAAGGTAGGCTGTATGAACCACCTTGCTTCATCCACAGCTCTGGTGACTGACTCAAAGAAGTCAACCAGGTTTAGCAGGCATGATCTACCCTTCACAAAACCAAACTGTGTGGGATCCGGAGTTTGGAGGTTCCCTATATCGTTGTTTATTAGGGTCCATAATGATGTGTTCCTTAGCTTTGCATATCAGACTTGTCAGGCTAATGGGGCGATAGTTCCCAGGGTCTGTAGTCGCTCCTCCTTTGTGGAGAGGGATGACTACAGCAGTGCACCATTTTGTAGGGACAAAGCCTGAGGTGAGGCTGTGATTGAACAGGGCACACAAGTGAGGTGCCAGTTCACTCTGTAGTTCATGTAGAACACAGCCAGGGATATTGTCAGGTCCCATAGAAGCTGTATACATGGCTTTGGACAGAGCTGCTTTAACCTGTGCAGCAGTAATACTGGGTGCCTGGCAAACTACTGGTATTGTGATTGGTCCTTTGGTGGGGGGAGGGGTAAAGTTGGCAGTGAATCTCTCGGCCAGTATATTGGCAATATCTGTTGGCTCAGTATAGGAGGTGCCATTGTGCAACAGCTCTGAGCAAATCTGGGTATTGCTGTGGAGATTCTTTACATAACTATAGAAGGGCTTGTGGTTATCTTTACTATCTGCCGCAATTCTGTTTTCATAGCTAGCTTTAGAGGATTTGGTGAGGGATCTCAACTTTTTGTGGAGGCTGATAAGGGAGTTTTTCCAGGCTTGGGACTTCACCTTATTTCTCATCAGTTTCCTCCTTCTGTTATAGAGTTTTTTTATGGCAGGGGACCACCAGATTGGCTTCCTTTTTTTTGGAAGAGAGCGTCTTGGTTCTATTGGGTATGGTGAGATCCATGCATTTGTGGTCATGTTTGTACAGGGCATTAGTGTAGGATTCAGCAGTCATGCAGCTGTTCTCCAATTGCATGGGTGCCATGAAGTTAGCCATCTCTGTTTTTAGGAGCCCAAAGTTAGCTTTGAAGAAGTTTTTCATGGTGGTTATCTTTGCGGGGGGGGTGTCGATTTCCAAGGTGATTAGTTTGTGGTTGGATCTAACCAGGGAGGCGTTGACTATTGGTACAGAGCAAAGGCCACCCCATGTTAGTAATGACCAGTTCAAGGATGTTTCTACCTCTAGTGGGGTAAGAATGGGCTGGTCCAGGGCATTAGAATTAATTAATTCCAGGAAACACTGGGCAAGTGTATTGGTACATGAGTAGTTTCCCATGTAATATAGGGGTAGTTGAAGTTGCCCAGTATGAGAGTGTTAAGTTGGATCCTAATATTCTCTAGGGTGCTTAAGGAACATGGAGTGTGAGTCTTGGGTCATGGTTGGGTACCTATTGCAGGCTATGACCTAAATCTCTGTGTTACCCAATGTTAGCTACAACTGAAGTATCTCTGATGCATCATGTTGGGCTACCAGTCTGGAGGTGTGCGCATCTTTTATGAATATGTCAACACCACCGCCTTTGGAGCTACAGTCCAAGTTTTGGGGCCAAAAGGTATGGAATGAGTTATAGCCTGGTAGTGCAGCGGTGCTTTTCCTAAATAAAGAACTATGAATCATGCCATTCATCAGAGTAACCTTAGTATCTAAAAAATCGATAGAATTACTAGAAAAATTCAAAGTGAACCTAAAGCAGTCACTATTTCATTCAAAATATTCTACAAACTGTTGCAATTGCACGTGTACCTCACCACAGAACAAAGATATCATCCACGAATCTTTTGTAATGTAGCAAATGTGGAGTAAATATATGTTGCGAAAGGACCACCCTGCTTTCCCAGTCTGCCAACACCAAGTTGGCATAACTTTTCGTGCAGGGTTCCCCATAGCTACTCCAAGATTCTACATATAAATGGTCTCCTTAAACATAAACAAACTGCTTTCCAAAACCAGTTCTAGCAACATGCCTAACAACTCAATGTGCATGGAAGAATAATCAGTGCTATTTCTCAGAAAACACTTCACAGAATCAATCCCAAAATCATGAAGTATTATCATAAATAAAGTACAAATGTCCATTGTAACCAATAAAACATCAGATTGAAATTGCCCATAACTTCTGCAAAAATCTCCTAGAGTGCATAGAAAGTGCTCAGTGTCTTTAAGAACAGCTATCACTTTTTCCAAAGGTATCTTTAACTGACTTTCAATGAAGATGGAAATAAATTCAGCCACCCATCCCCTCCCTGATACAATAGGACGAAAGGAAGGCTGCAACAGTGATTTATGCACCTTGGGTAGACCATGAATAATATGAATGAATGGCTTTTCAACCAACATGAAGTCATATAGGTCATTGTTAATCATAGACGTTAGTAATAAATCATATATGGTTTCATGCACTTTCTCTACGACTGATTCAACAGCCGACCGCAGTATAACCCTATAAGTGGTAGTGTCACTTAACATATCTTGCATGCTATTGACATAAAACACTAAATCTAATACAACAATCACCCCTCCTTTATCAGCTGGGCATATTGCTAGCCTGGAATCATTCCTTAGTTGTTGTAGAGCCATAGCCTCATGTTTATCTAAATTATAAAATGTATTGTTCGCTGGCAGAGGATCAAACACTTTCTTCTCACAAAGTTTAACAAAAGTGTCAACCATAGGTGGCAACTGAGGATTGCTTCAGCGGGTTAGCTACAGAATCTCCCTCATTTGAAAATGCAAGTTTAAGTACTACATTTCTTGCAAAATGTTTTGATATCTCCATTAAATCACTAACCTTTGAAGGGCGAGCTGGTACAAAAGTTAATCCTTTATTAAGTAAACTGCTCTACGATGCAGTAAGTTCAACAGAGGATAAATTAAAAACTAACATTCATACATCTTGAAGCGTGTTAGCTCTATAAAGTTCTCCTCTGATGATGTTTTCCTCCTCTTCTGGCCTTGACTGAAAAGACGCCCTCTCCTCTGTGGTTGAAGCAGCCAGAAAGGGGCTGGTAACCCAGGAAAGCACTTCCTGCAGTTGTCATGTGATTTATAGTCTTTGGTCTAGCACCACCTTGTGTCATCTGGTTGGTGTGCAGCTGTGGAGACATATTCAAAGTCCCCAATCCTGTAGTGCCAGAAGCCAAATCTATTGGAGCAGTTTGAGACTCAGCAAGCAAATTTACTTGGTTTTCAATAGCTTAAGGTGTTTTTTGCTCTATATTCAGTGGAACTCCTGTTGAAGGGGCAGTGGTGGCATTATCATTCCTTTCTGATCCCCGAGGCCATACAAAAATATGTCCCTTCTTAAAATCACTGAAATCCCTTTCAAGTTTTTTTTTTCTTTTTCTGCCCCTGTAGCCAGTCATCATAGGCTAACACATTCAGCAAAACATTATCAATTTCAGCTATATAGCTCTCTTCATTGTACTTATTCAAAGTTCTCTCTGCATACTTTCTATTCAAGCAGCCAGTTTTGTTTCTTGAGGGCTAAAGAATTCAATCAACAGCTTAATATAACTAAAGCTCGAGTCCATATTCAGAGTCTGCCATTGCTTAAGTTGTAGCGGGAAGGTCTCACCGTATGTGGGCATGTGAAGAATTCGTAAGCCCCTTGGGACCACTTTGTAGTGAAGGCAAACCTCCATATCTCCCTATATATCCATAGTCTTTTGAGCTTAAATAAACCATTTTCAAAATTTTTTAAAGCAATTTTAAAAGTGTCCCAGTGAGGGGGCTCCATATTAGGTTCATCACCTGTCAAATTCAGTCACAATAATGGGTTGACATCCAAGATGAGCAAATGCTTGAAATGACCATTCCTACTAACTTCTTCATTGGGTCGGTAGCCAAGCTCGATGTCAGCTCCTCCAGGCATGTGCTGCTGTGTTACCACAATGATAAATAGAATAAAAAATGCAACCACCAGCAGCCAAAGGTCACCAAGGAGAACAAACAGAAAATGTAAAAACCAAAAACTCCAAGCAACCACCACAGCTAAAAGTATACGTAGTTTATTAAAATACAGCAGGATAAGTGCTTTCAAATAAAGTGCTTATTCAGATTTATATAACAGACAAATGTTACACCCAAGTTTAAATATCTTAACAATAATAAAATAACCAGTGAAAGCTCATCAATAATGAAGGGTACATGTTTGAATTTACAGTACTGCAATTGATATCAGATAATAAGGGGGGGGGTGATATTAATAATAGAGTAGAGCTAGCTGAAATGCAGTGGATAGCAAGAATGCAAGCAGATAAATTACCAGGAATCAATGTTACCATGCCTTAAAACCTGTTCTTAAGAAACGTAGATCACATCAATGACTTAATTATTTTATTGATCAGCTCTCATTGGTTGTTTCATTATTGTTAAGATATTTAAACTTGGATGTAATGTTTGTCTGTTATATGGATCTGAAGAAGCACTTTGTGTGAAAATGCTTTTTTTAATAAACTATATATGCTTTTAGCTGTAGTGGTCGCTTGGAGTTTTTTGTTTTTACATTTGCTGTTTGTTCTCCTGGGTGACCTTTGGCTGCTGGTGGTTGCATTTTTTATTCTATTTAACATTTATAGATAATAATCTGGCCTTTGACCAGCATGTGGCCAAGGCAGTAAGAAAGTCATTCTATGTCACCCAACTTATAAGTAAAGGGCATAGCATCCTGGTCCAAGGAAGTCATAGTGCTGCTTTATTTTGCCCTTATCAGACCCATCATTGAGTATAAACCCCCCTTCGGCATGTAACTAACCAGACATATGCAACCGTTGGAATGACTACAAAATTTCCTTACCAGGAGAATGCAATGTATAAGCACAATGTCCAGTATGGATCTCATTAAAGGCCTCTCTATACTCTGTCTCCTACAGCTTACTGAGAGGTGATCCATGCCTGGCATAAAAGGCACCCTCAGATCCATCTATGATGGACCTTTGATGGACAACTGCAAAATGAACAGCATCTGAACCACTTGATCCAAGGATTCATATTTTGCTTGTGACATAAATAAGACATGTTGGTAAGACAGATATTTGTCTCAGAGGATCCCCATTCTCTGGAACAGGCTTCCCATTTATGGGAAACAGACTTCCTCCCAACCCTATTTGGCCATAACCCTGACTAATGGATGGGAAACTGGAAATTCACTCCAGGCCCAGTCTCCATGTTTCTGATAGACAGAGGCAGACAGTAATGCCCAAACTTACATACCCTCCTTCATAACATCTAGAAACTTCCTAACTAATATATATACCCCCTCCTGATAAACACCCATGATTCAGAGGGACACAATAGGGTTGAATTACATGTCTAGGTTTACAAAGGTCCTGGTGGTCTTCAGCATAGTAATAAGTATAAACCCATGAACATATAATTAGCCATGGTGTATGCTAATAAAGTAAAAAAAAAATATGGAGGAGGGATTCAGAGATGTATAAAGCAGCTACAAATAGGACGCACCAGATTTTTCAGTGAATTCAGCAATATGTCTGCATGCAGCCGCAGGAAAACTTTAAAATATGTTAGGGGTTGCTACAACTGTTGGAAATCTGTATCTGCAAGAGTCTGTGGAAGAAGATACTGCTGCTGGTGATGATGTTGCCAGACATCACACTCAAAAGTGTAGGGTTTTTGGACCATATTAAACCTACCATGGCTCCATGAGATTGAAGTAATGGAAGGCTGTAAGGTGGACAGGGACACCAAATGGAAAATAGAGGAAATCTGGCAGACCCATCTGAGGCCCCATGGGAATTCTGAAGAACCCATTCCCAACTGATACTAAGATATGAGTAGCTTTGCATTTTCTAGCCACAGGGAGCTTTTAGCACATGTAGGAGGCACAGTGGGGTTTTCAAAGGCTTCAGTCTCAAAGATATTCTACCAGTTCAAGGTTTAGGTCCCTAGACCATATAGCTTGGAGGGATTGGGATTTCTTTAGGTGTAGCATGTCCAACAGCTCTGGGTTTTGACATAGCTTTATATGTTAGGCAGAGATCACCTCGGAGTAGGTGATATGCTAAAGAGTAAAGCTGGAGTTTTTTTTGAGACGGTCAGTGTAGGGTATCTGTTTGAGGCCAGTAATCCTCTTTGTGAGGTACTTCTGTGGACTTTCCAGCTGCTACAGATGTCTTGTGAGGTACATTCCAAAAGGGGCGTTGTACTCTATAATGGGTCTAATGAGTGTCGAGTAGAGGGGAACAATGATCTCTTTTTTCCTGGATAATAACCCTTTTATGATAAGGTGTGCCAAGTAGAAGGACTTCCTGACTCCGAGGAGGAAATTGTGCATATCTGTAGACATCTTTCTAAAAAATGACAGCTGGAAATTTTTACACAGGGGCTACACTGGATCACAGTAGCAGGCTGATGCCTGGAATAGTTTAACCAAGGCAGTCACCCATACTGCTGTCATCCCACACAAGGGTGAACATTGCTGTCACCACTGCAGTAACAAAAAATGTGAAAACAGGTCCCTCTGAACAGATGGGAGGAATAATATAGGTCCCATTATCCACCTCAGTACTGTAATGCATACCCCGTAACCATGAAATACACTACCATGACATGGCAGCACACACGTCTTTATTGCTGTTATTTCTTATGTGTAGCCCCTACAGAGATTAAAGAAAATCAGGAAGCATATCAGGAAAGACTACAACACCTCAAAGAGGCACAGGGTAAGCATGGATTCAGTTATTACTGATTGACATGTCAACCTATCACTGATTTTTACCTATAGGTTATCATTTATGTGGACATCAGATTACAAGTAGTTGTCAGACAACTACATTTGTATGCATATTCTACATTTGCAAGCTGTGTCAACTTGCATGAATAGTTCAAGTATCCTTGAACTAGTTAAAAAAAAACAGATGGATGGATGCGGGTTCAATCCCACACAACAGAAAATATGCATGATTTGCATTTTATAGGATAACATACATCTTAGCACTCCCACAGTGGGAGCCCACCCAACATTGTCTTAATTTATATATATATATATATATATATATATATATATATATATATATATATATATATATATATATGGGTTCCATACACTAGATCGAATTTTCACTAATTCGAAATAGTGCATGGTATGCTCACTGCAGAGAAAGTGCACTTAATCAAAAGTGTACTTACGCAAAGTTCAGTACAATGAACGGGTGTTGTACTGAACTTCCATGCAGTACTCATGGTCCTTAGGGTTAGGGCATGGGTCATAGTAATGGGCTATCCCCTTACTATGACCCGTGCCCTAACCTTAAGGTCTGTGATGACTGCAGCGCAGTGAAGGACATAACAATGTCCTCCACTATGGTGCGATAGTCATGAACCTTAGGGTTAAGGCATGGGTTAGGGTAAGGGGATAGCTTTACTAACTATCCTCTTACCCTAACCCATGCCCTAACCCTAAGGTCTGTGACTATCACACCATAGTGGAAGACATAGCTTGTTTTTTTATGTCCTCCTCTGCACTGCGGTGTTTTCGGTGAAGTGCACTTGCACAAAAGTTCACTTTAGTTAAAGTGAACTTTCGGAGAAGTGAGGCTTCCTATTACAAGTTCAAAGTAGTGAACTTTCATTCTTGTAATAGGAATCCACACACACACACACACACACACACACACACACACACACACACACACACACACACACACACACACACACACACACACACATATATATATATATATATATATATATATATATATATATATATATATATCATGGCATTGGTTTAACAGCATTTTATGGCCTTACATGTTTATATTGAGATGCAAATAATCTTAAAAATATATGTGGAATATGTAATGACGGTGACATTGCAATTACAAAATATTTATGACATTCATTCATATTCCTTTTCGTCACAGTCACTAGCACAGGGAGCTAGACTGGCCACAGCTGCTTCAACTGTCATCCTTCCACAAGTAGCCAAGGTGGCACCATCACCAGTAGCAGAGATATGCAGCACCTCTGGGTCATAACCAGCCAAGTTTGCCTTCACAACACCTGCACTATCTGCATCAGGTAGCTCTTCCCTGGGGACTGGTCTAGTGGTACACATCAGGAGTAGTGGTAGTGGAGGTGGTGATTATGTCACCAGACAAGAGATGGCAGGACTAGTGGAGGAGAATGCTGCAGCAGATTGACAAATTGCTGCTCCACCTGGCACTGCCCCAGGTGTCTGCTGCAGGAGACAGTGGTGACAATTTTGAAGGTAAGAACTAGATTTCGACTGTGCTTACTCAGGATGGGAATGCAACTCCGAAATCCCATACCTAACCCCAATCATGGTGTTCGCCTCCCTCTTGTGTCCTTTACCATCCCTGTCTGTTTGTATTTAATTATTTGTTTTTATGTACTGAGAAAGTCTAACTAGATAAAGCCCCTTTTAAGAGGAAGCTCCATATTACACACACACACACACACACACACACACACACACACACACACACACACACACACACACACACACACACACACACACACACACACACAGACACACACACACACACACACACACACATATATATATACACACAGTCAATTACATTAGCCAGCAATAAAAATATAATATATAATTTTGAAGTGTTATATATAAAAGGGCTAGGGTGCAGAATAACATGCTATGCTAAAAGGTTACTCCATGCCT
The DNA here is from genome assembly GCF_019279795.1 of Protopterus annectens. NCBI lineage: Eukaryota > Metazoa > Chordata > Ceratodontiformes > Protopteridae > Protopterus > Protopterus annectens. The sequence continues at coordinate 900,662,251 of NC_056745.1, forward strand.
GGGTCTAAAAACTTAGGGTTCTGTCTGTCTCTATTTATTGTGTGCTATCAGAGACTACCAGAGCACTATGACTAATTCTAAAGGAGGAGTCTTCCATGATTTGCTGAAAAACTTTCAGACTTGTAAATCATTGGTCACCAATGCACAAGGCAGAAGTACTTGAGTAGTCCACTGAATTCAATGGGCAGAATCAGAAGAAGCAGCTGCTCATCCTATACATGAGACTAGGTACTGCAAGCAGTACCTAATGGTAAGCTAGACTACCAGCAGTATAAAGTTCCACATATATTTGGAGGTGTATGGCAGAGTTTGGAGCCATGGGGAAGACAGGGAGAGCATATCCATGGTTGGGCAGTGGTCCTGATCCCTCCATATTTTAATGGGGATGGCTAGCACAGAATCTTGAGTTAAAAAAAAAATAAACAAATTCCTTGGTGAGCTAGAGGTCGCATGTGTCCATCTACTGACAGGGATAGGGATGCATGTTTCAAAATGCTGTGGCAGACAAACACACTATGTATTTTTACATTCTATTTATGTTATTGTTATCACTTAAACTCATTAGATGTGTATTGTTTGCTTGCTGAAGGTACAGTGTAAAAATAAAACTGCAACAGTGCATATGATAGAATTTACATAGGTGAACCTGTGTCACTGCTGTTGGCAGTTTTCAAAATTAGCAACCACTGCAGTCCTTACTAATAAGACAACTGTTCCTTGTTGTTTTGTATCCCATATGGGATTCCACACTGATTTTATGAAGCCTCATTTAGCAAATGCGGCTATTTTTTCTTTCCTTATCTGCATTTATTAGGCAGCTTGACAAAATAATGGGTTGTGACGTTTGTAAAAAAAAAAAAAATTAAAATAAAATTTGGAGATTTTTCAAAATTTACAGCATTACATATAGTTTCAGATTTGGCACATTTTAATACAGTCTGTTTAAATATTTTCAGCCAAAAGTTATGGAATAACATTCTTTCAAACTGTCACTTGTAAATTTGTATCAATTGTCATATCCAAAGCAAATAACATTATTGCACTTTATTCTCCACTCTGTACTAATGTGAGCACGAATGCATGCTTGTAGTTAATTTTTTTTCTTTCATTTGCAGACAGAAGATTCTGCTTCATCAATCCTTCAGTACAAGTCCTTAAAGACTTCTGAGCATATTTAGTCTTCTAAATATGAAGTAATAGTTTGATTGAATGATTTTTTCACATGAAGGAAGGTAAGCTTTATTTTAGTACATAATCATGCTCTGACAACAACCCCCCCCCCCCCCCTCGTACTTCTTTATGCTGAGTATTCACATGAGGACAAATGACTGTAATAAGTATTTTTTCCTTCTATTATGTATCCCTCTCTATAATGATATTAAGCTATTTATTTCTTGTTTCCATAAACCCCCATTATCTATTTGTGGCCAGTATGTTCCAGTATCAGAGTGTAATATGTAACTTTACCTTGCCTTTTTCCACTGCAGATCTCAAGCACATGAAGTACTCACTCCATGTTCACACATATTTAGATTTTCACTCTAGCGTTTCTGCAGTATTTACCAATAGTTCCTATTAAAGCAATATATTACTTTGTTTTTTTTCAAGCTTTAGTAAACTGAATGCATTGCTTTTTTTAATACCATAACTGAATGCATGATATAATTCAGAAATGAGTAAGACGTTCATAAATAAGCTGAATTAAGCAAGTATGATGCAGCTAATGTCTCAGTTTTGCTGTCTCATTTCTTATGTTCTCTCGCCATTATGTACACTGCTATATCCCTTCTGTAGAATTCATGTCAGTAAATAGAAACCACACACAAGGAAACTACTAAAACTATAAAAAAGTAAACTGACCTACCATAAATATCATTTTACCAGAAAAATTTAAGAAAGTGCTTTGCAGGGTAGCAAACTTCTTAGCACTCCCACTCCTTACTTATATATATTAACTTCATAGTCATATGATTATGGAGAAAATCCAGACCGCAATTAATGGAAAATGACTTCCTGTATCAACTCAGAAACTTTACAAAACTAAATAAATAAATAAACAAAACCAAAACTATGCTTACAAATTGAATAACAGAAAAATGAAAGTCCACTAACTCCATAAGATCCTGAAATTAAAAAAAAAAAAAAAAAAAACAAGAAAAAAGTGAAAACAAAACCTCTCAAAATGTACTAAATGAAGAACACCAGTTCATAGGTTCATAGGTAGGTACTAGGCTATCGCCCCAAGGGCCTAAGTAAGCCTAGCCAAAAAGGTTCGCTGGCTTATGCCACCCAAGAAAGTTATTTTCCTGTGCCCCTGTCAAGAAGAGCCACAGAAGTGATCCCCGGGGTGTATTTCCTATTTCCCATCCACTCATAGGTTCGTATGTTCATAGGTGTGTACTAGGCTAAAGGCCCTGGAGCCTTTACAAGCCTAGCCCATAGAATTACCCTGGCATCATGCCACTCGACCTTAGCTCCTAGTGCCTCTGTCGAGCAGAGCCACTGGAGTGATCCCCGGGATGAATTTTCTATTTCCCATCCACTCATCAAGATTTCTCTTGAAGAAGGGCAGTGAGGTGTTCTGCTTGACATGTACAAGAAATCTATTCTTGAAGAGTGCTAATGAGGAACTTTGCTTGACATAGATGGGTAGCTGGTTCCAGAGTATGGGAAGTCTCTGGGACAGGAATCTATCCCTCCAGCATGTCCTGTTTATTGTGGTGACAAGGTTTAGGTCCCTAGAGTCTGTAGTTTGGAGGAATTGGGATTTCTTTAGGTGTAGCATGTCCAACAGCTCTGGGTTTGACATAGCTTTATATGTTAGGCAGAGATCACCTCGGAGTAGGCGATATGCTACGGAGTAAAGCTGGAGTTTTTTGAAATGGTCAGTGTAGGGCATCTGTTTGAGGCCAGTAATCCTCTTTGTGAGGTACTTCTGTGGCCTTTCCAGCTGCTGCAGATGTCTTGTGAGGTACATTCCAAAAGGGGCATTGTACTCTATAATGGGTCTAATGAGTGACGAGTAGTTCAGTTTCAATAATATTGAAAATTAACCAAATTTGCTCACTGAAAGTGCATCCAACAACTAACAACTTCTTGACTGTAAACACTATCAAAACCATAACCATGTTTTTTTTTTTTTTTGGTACTCTAAAAAAGCTAACAGCATGCTAATGTCTCTCCATCTCAGATTCCTCACACAATCCTTTTCTCTCTACCACTTCTGAATGATAATTTTGTATCTTGTTTTACTCCACTTACCAATATACAACTGAATAAGGCACGTACACAGTTAAAGGCTACTTTCTCTCTCTCTCTCTCTCTCTCTCTCTCTCTCTCTCTCTCTCTCTCTCTCTCTCTCTCTCTCTCTCTCTCTCTCTCTCTCTCTCTCTCTCTCTCTCTCCCTCTTTCTGTCATTCTCTCATGAGTTGCAACTGGCTCTTAGAGTGACCCCTCGGACAGCCACCTGCATTCACAGAGTCTATAAGGCAAAGGTGGGGACAAATGGAAGTAGGCTGCCATGTCTTTCTTCCATATGACACATATATACATTCACACTTATGGAGATGTTCGAGTTCCCAATCCACCTACTGCATGTCTTTGAAATGTGGGAGAAAACTAGAGCAGCTGGATAAAATCAACTTAAATACAGGATGGACATGCAGATGCCACACAAAATGCACCTCAGACAAGAAATGAACAGAATAGCTTCTACTCCTCTATTTCTAATCCTTTTACCACAGAGACAAGAAAATCCATTACTACCAATATCCTAATTCTAGGCTCAAATATGGACTAGCTACTATTGCTTTTAAGTCAGCCACCAACTTTATTGCAATAGACTACAGAAACTAAAATGCTTCCATTCATAGACTCCTCAAATAACAGACAGCATCAATGCACAATAATAACAAAGGCTGAGAAGCTTCCTGTCAATGCAAGAGCAGAGTTACTCTTTCATACCATTATAATTAGGCTTGTTGACTCTGGTTGATGCCCTCCGCTAAAACATAAACTTTTTAAACATGGACTCTCTTACAACCTGAGAAACGCAGATGCCCTGCTACATGCCAGACCACCATATACATTATTTATCAGAGAGAGAGAGAGAGTGAAAGAGAGAGAACTTTAAAAAAAATACCCTGGGATGCTGTAACAGACTATTGAAGAACATTGGGCATATCACTGAATTAAATTAAGTTTGGAACAGATGAAAGTTGTCACAAGACATTTTAGTGGTGGGGGAAGGAGCTGGGATTAGGTAGAGTAGATGAGTTGGTAGGGTGTTTGAGGGGAGTGGTTAAGAAGGGGTTAAACAGGCTGGTGGCTGGTGGAGGAAGTGAGGTAGGTGTGTGGGTGAATCTTGTAGGCTTTTGGGGTGGGTTTAGTTGTTGGGAGTTACATTTGATGTGATCTTATTGTTGAAGCAGGATCACGCCCAGACAACTTGAGGATTAAGGTAGGCCTTGGGTATTTGCAGCAAGACAGTGATTATGAGACCATGATGGAGGCACATTCTATGAGGCAGAGATGGGCCAGTATCGTGGTGCAAGCGGAGGAGTTGTTTTGAGATATTCCAGATGAGGGGGCTACAACTTTGACACAGTGTCCTAAGACCAGGAAGCGGCAACAGGCGGTGACCATTGCAGGATTAGCTAAAGCCAAGAGAGCTGGGTGAACTAGAACTGTGGAGCAGAGAGGACCAGAGGTCAAGGCACCAGTGGCAACACCTTCAGCCACATCAGGTAATGATTTGGTAGATTCTGATGGGGGAACCTGAAGGGCAGTCAGTAGGGAGAGATTGTTTGGGGTTGAGTGGGAGTATGCCAGGTAGGGGTAATAGGGGGTTCAGGGTCTCGCAAGGTGTGGATATAGGTCCAGCTGTTAGTGCAGGTTTGCAGGCATTAGCAGGCTGTGATTTCTGTTTTGAGAGTACACCTTCGATGCTGGAGGAGGATGGGGACCCTTGTTTAGATAAGTTAGGGTCAGAGTTTGGGACACGAGTGGGGGACTGGTTAACAACGCAGGCATTAGGGCAGGAGGGTGCATCAATCCTGTTAACTTCTTATGTCTTGCTCGCAGTGAAGAAGAAGGTTTGGAAAGGGGAGTTTGTAGATATTTTTGAAATGATCAATGTAGAAGGGGTACAGCGTTTAATGGAGGCCGAGACGGTGAATGGTAATGACCTGTTGGCAGCATTGGCAGCAATGGGCTGTAGATGAGTGAGTACGTTTCGGCAAAGGACATGGGAAAAAAGGGTATTGGGCTTTATATATTATATAGCAGTGTGGTTGGAGAGGGACTCTACTTTGGCCCTTCCATTACTAGCATATTGTTTGACTATACAGGAGGCACAAAGGTTACAGCCATTTAATGCGTGGCTCTGGTATTATCAAAAGTTTCATAAAAGGAAGGCAGTTGATAAATCTATGCATTGGGAAGTTAGACATTTGGATATTTGGCTGTCGACCATAATGGACAGCTTTGGGGGGGTAGTAGGGTGAGTAGGCCAGCAGAAGGGGCCGTGGGGGTTTGTTCAGTGTTTAATGCAGGGAGATGTTCATGGGTGGGTTGTAGGTTTTCCCATGCTTGTTCTTAGTGCATGAGTACACACGCAGCGACACAATGTGGTAGGGGCAAAAGTCAGTTTGGGGGTCAGGTGTCTTAACTTTTAGGGCAGAGAGGTTGAAGTGGCCCTCCCAATGGTCTACAGGGGGCACATGGTATGGGCAATTTTCTTGGCCAAAGAGGTGAGTCCTTTTGGGGAATCAGGGGGCACACTGGCAACTAATTCCCCTATTATGGCAAAGGTTTTGAGGGACTGGATGGTGAATTATCCTCTGCCAGCAGTGGCCTGGAAGGAGCTCTTGAGGGTGTTGATTGACAAGGAATGTCAGGCAGATATATTGCTGGGCCCATTTGATTGTCCTCCATTTGCCCATTTTAAAGTGTCACCTTTGGGTTTGGTGCCCAAGAAGAGGCCAGGAGAGTTTAATTTAATTCATCATTTATCTTATCTGAAAGGCAATTCTGTGAATGATTTCATCCCAGGGGAGGAAGTTAAAGTGGTGTATGCTTCTCTTGATGATGCAGTCTGGATCATTAGAAGATTTGAGGATCTTTGGTTTGTTAAGATAGATATTGAGTTGGCTTTTCACCTTCTGCCAGTGCGGGAAGAGGATTGGCCCTTACTGGGCATGGTGGCAGGGGATATTTTTTATTTTGATACAGCCATGCCTATGAGATATGCAGTGGCTTGTGCTACCTTTAAAAAGTTTAGCACAGCTTTACCCTGGAGATGGCAACACAGAGTAGAAGAGCAGAGAGCAGTACATTACTTAGATGACTTCCAGCTAGTGGGAGAGGGGGAGAGAGGGTGCACAAGTGCTGATGCATGAGTTTCTGGAGATATTCAGGAATTGGGGGTGCCATTGGCTAAACATACATTGGTGGGTCCAGCTAAGGTGTTAGACTTCTTGGGTTTGAATTTGGATGCAGAAAAAGGTTTATTTCACTTACCGTGGGAATAGGTGGTGCAGTTGCAGGAGAAAATCAGGTTGTTACTGTGCAAGAGCAAGATTCGGGTGGGAGATGTTATGGAGTTATTATGGGTGATGAATTTTGCTTGCAGGGTGGTTCATCCGGGATGCACATTTTGCTGAAAGGAAGGAAGAGTAAGCACCATAAGGTAAGGGTTAGTAAATTAGCAAGGGGGGATTTAACATTGTGGTCGCATGTTTTGAATCAGTTTAATGGGTTCACATTTTGGCAGACAGATTGGGTAGGTCAAGGGGAATTACAATTGTTTACAGATGCAGCTGGGGTATGGGTATGGGAGCCTATTTTGCAGGGCAATGGTTTTTGCTACCATGGCCTTCTCATTGGTCTGATGAGTGGAAAAGGGATGTCGCCTTCTTGGAGCTTATGCCTATTTGGGTTGCATCAGTAGTATGGCAGGATCGGTTGAGAGGAAGGAGAGTAGTGTTTAATTCAATGCAGAAAGAAAAAACAAACTGTAGAAAAAACTGCTAGGGCGTCCTGGAATACAAGCAGACCAATTCCAAAGACATGCATCTGGAGCATTTCTCCCCGGGCCTCCGCTGAAAACAGGCTCTGTGGAACCTAGTCGGACATTCCCGGTCAACAAATGTTAAATAAAATAAATAAATAAATAAAATAAACAAATGTATAAATCTGAACGCTGTTTTATTTATAATAAATACTGTAGCGTTTTCGCTACTAAAAACAAAGTAGCTTCCTCAGAGAGAAACAGGTAATAGACGCCAAAACCTTTTAAATAACAAAGTATCAATTACATCACTTCCTGTTCGGAAATAATAAAATAAATCAATAAAATAATATAAACAGTAAATCATTCCTGTACATAAGAATGTCTTTTGATTCATACTTAAAATCATGGAATCAGCATCAGTTGGAAGTTACAATATATCGCAAAATACAAAATATCTAAAAGTTAATATGTATATATAATAAATTTATAAAAATACATAAAACTTGCTAGAAAAAACTAAAAAGTCAAAAAATAGGTATTACATTTAATTATTACTTTTAATTATTATTTACTTTTAATTAAAATACAAATAAACGAAAAAACCAAAGTATGTGACAAAGAGATAGCTAACCAGGGACACTCTATAAAGGAAGCGGTCTCCAAATATAGATAACCCAATATGAAAAAACCACAAGGTTAAAATTAAAAATAAAAATACAAACTTAAAATGGACCTTACTCGTGACCACCAAAGTATTTAATTACCTCAAAAAAGCTCTGTATTTTAAAATAGATGAAATATTACAATGTTCATTTAGCCCTGGTGCATTAAATGCATCCAGTTTCAACTGCCATTCGAGTTCACAAATTTCTAGCAGTAAAGGAATGGGACCCCCTCGTAAGCTTGGTGGAATATGATCCACTGCCATAAAAAGAAAACTATGTCCTGGGTTATGAAAAATATGTTTTGCTAATGCATTCTCACATTTGTTGTTTCGTATAGCGTAAACGTGTTGATAAATACGTTCACGGAATTTTCTGTCGGTTTTCCCGACGTAAAAATTAAATGTAATACCTATTTTTTGACTTTTTAGTTTTTTCTAGCAAGTTTTATGTATTTTTATAAATTTATTATATATACATATTAACTTTTAGATATTTTGTATTTTGCAATATATTGTAACTTCCAACTGATGCTGATTCCATGATTTTAAGTATGAATGAAAAGACATTCTTATGTACAGGAATGATTTACTGTTTATATTATTTTATTGATTTATTTTATTATTTCCAAACAGGAAGTGATGTAATTGATACTTTGTTATTTAAAAGGTTTTGGCGCCTTTTACCTGTTTCTCTCTGAGGAAGCTACTTTGTTTTTAGTAGCGAAAACGCTACAGTATTTATTATAAATAAAACAGCGTTCAGATTTATACATTTGTTGGTCTGCTTGTATTCCAGGATGCCCTAGCAGTTTTTTCTACAGTTTGTTTTTTCTTTCTCCATTGGTTTATTATGGCAACGGGTTGTTCTGGGAGTCCGAGGAGTCCAAATTTGTTGTTTACGGATACTCCCGTTCAAAACGATATACCTGCTTTGTTGCAGGTTCTTTCACAGAAGTTTGACAGTTTCAACGACCGTTTGTTGAATTTAGAGCAGAATTGCTCTTTGCGGTTTCAACCACATCTTGAAACTCAGAGGACTGGTAACAATGTTAACCGAAGAGGAGATGGTTCGCAATCCACTTTACCTCCAGGTCAACCTATTCGGTTAAAGTTAACACTGTTTTCAAAGACTTAAGCAACCGTTTTAAAACGGAATACTGTGTCAGGAGAATGCGTAATATTTGCCTTCAGGTCAATGCCTTCAGTGAAAGGCTGAAAGCAACAAAATTACGCAAGTTACAAAGAGATTTCCATGACTTTGAATCTCAGCAAATATTTGTATGGCCGAAAGGCAACAGTGTTACACAGAATGCAAGTAGCACAAATGATAATGTGAATCGTTTACCATCTACCACAAATATGGTTAACTCTCTTCGTAATATGAATGACCCTCAAACCAATAATGAACTATTACTGGCCACATCTTTGGAGGGTGTTAATACCACTTTTTCCACTGTGTCTGATACGCCCCCTCCCAACCAACTAGCACTGAAACAACCACCCAGTAATCTAGGAGCTAGACCGAAGGATTCATACCCTGACAATTCTTCAGGTCCTTCTTCCTCTACTTTTTTACCTTACCCCGTGAAACAACAATTTTACAACAGGGGCCGATCAATGAGTCGGGGACCAAGAAAAAGGAAACTGTCAAAAGAAGACTACAACCCAGTAAGAACAAGAATGTGACTGAACTACTATATAATTACTCTGATTTTATTTTTTCTGATGCTGATATTTCTCTATTGAATCAGGGACTTAATTTTATTCCAGCCTGCCCTGATACTATTAGTCAGGTACTAATTGACCTTAGATTATTTTGCAGACAGGTAGCTTTGAAGGTGTTTTTTAAAGACAAAGCTGACTCTACCAGTGTTACTGGGAATACTATTTTTAAGCGCAAAAGCACTTTTATGCCTCCATTTTCTTATAACATTGAATGTTTTTTAAACTTGTGTGAACAAGATTTTTATAAGTTATTTTCCAATAAGGTGAGACCTAGTTTTTATAATCTTACTCTAGAAGAATTTATCTCTTTGAAACATTTGAACAATTGCAATGAGATCACTATTAAACCTGCTGACAAGGGGGGTGGGGTAGTCATTCCAAATACCACTGACTATAATATGAGTATGCACTCAATGCTTAATGATGATACTACATATGTCAGAATGAAGTTATATGATGTCAATAGAATCATCAAAAATGTGCATGATGTGTTATATGACCTTCTCATTTGTAGACAAATTAGTGAAGAAATGTATAATTATTTGGTTATAGATAATCCCACTGTACCAATAATTAAGGGATTACCTAAAATTCATAAGAACCAATACCCCATCCCTTTAAGACCCATTGTTTCGGGAGATAACTGGGTCACTGCTAACATCTCTTCTTTTATAGAATTTTTACTCAGACCCGTAGTCGATTCTTTTGCAACCATACTAAAGGATACATATCAACTACTTGATTAATTATCTGAGATACATCTAGCCCTAAATGAACATGAGTACCTTCTAATTACCTTAGACGTGAAAAACCTTTTCACGTCTATTCCTAATGATTCAGGTATTGAAGCGGTGAGAGAAATATTATTAGAAGAAACGTCATTCACCAATGATAGACAGTTGTTAATAGGCGAATTATTGGATTTAGTTCTCAATAACAATGCATTTATGTTTTTGAACAATTACTACCTACAGAAATGGGGGGTGGCAATGGGCACTCCTTGCGCCAACACGTATTCCAACTTGGTTGTCTTAAGCTGGGAACGGAGTTGCCTGTTCTCCCACCCCTTGTTTTCTAAGGTAAAGGCCTACAAACGTTTTGTGGATGATATTCTTATCATTTGGGAGGGCACTGAGAGTGATTTTAAGGATTTTTTAGCTTATTTAGAAACCACCTCTACCTTTCTCAAATTCACCATGGAATGTTCTCATGAAAAAATAAATTTTTAGATATAACACTAAGCATCACTAAAGATGGCCTGATTACATCCACACTTTATAGGAAACCAACTTGGAGGAATACCCTTCTTACTTTCGATAGTATGCATCCCAGATATATTTTTCCTGGTATCATTAAAAGTCAGTTCATCAGGTTGACTAGACTTTGCAAGGGTATTCCTGACTTACATTTTGAAGCAGATCACTTAGAATTACTCTTTAAGGAGAGAGGCTATGATTCAAGCCTAGTTAGTAACATCAGGAATAGTATTATAGGAAACATACAGACTGAAAATAGATTTGTTAGAACCAGAAAAAGAGAAGCTATAAATACACAAACAAAATTTGTAGCCAGCTTTAGTGAAACATATATTAGAACATCCTTCACATCAATTTGATTTTAGAGTCTTAGAAACAATTATAAGTAATAAAAGAGGTGGTGATAATGTGTTGTTCTTAAATAACAAAGAACTGAAATGGATTCTAAGATTGGCTGCCCATATACCCCCTGGTATTAACAGCCAGATCTCTATCAAACCTGTTCTAGAAGCTAGATAAGTTATATGTATTATTGTATCCTCTCATTTTAGTATTTATTTATTTATTTACTCAAATGTGTTTCTATATATATATAATTGTACATATCTCTATGTTTTTAGTCTAAATACATACATTCATATTCGTTCTGAACTTATTTAGAAATTATTTTTAAAAAATTTTTAATACTTGATTTTGTATTTTCACACATTTTTATGTACATTCTCATAAATATTTCATGCATATACTTTGACCATATCAGTTTAGAATATATTTCATTTGAGCTATGGCCCTGCATCTAGTAGGCCTTTGCATTTAACTAACTCATATGACTTTGTCACACAGTTAGGTATTGATATCTATATATTCCTATACTCCTTTAGTTTGACATTATACAGCTATGCATAACTTTAAATAACATATAAATTGATTGTTTCATACTATTCTACTAATTTATTCTCATTTATTTATTTATTTATATACTTTTATAACAAAAATAAATACATATTTTTATAACAACAACTTCATTATATTAAAATTTTTAGAATTTTATAAACATTATATGTCATTGCATTTCTGCATAGAACATCCAATGTTTAATATTTATTTATTTACTTATTTGGTAAGCATTTTGTCCTAATTGCGCTCATATATTTATTTATAAACAACATACAGTAATGCTTGACTTTGAATGACACTGCATAAATACAAGGTCTATTGGAAATGCCTGATTATTTTATCTTTATCTTCTTTTATTTGGTCTAATTGATTAATTGTTTAATGAAGTAATAAATTATCTTAATTTTGGTGCCCTTTTACTATGTTATGTTATATAAATGGAAGTTTCAAATGTTTGTATATTGTCTGATGAAGCGTAGTAGTTGCTACGCGAAAGCGCTCACATCCAAATAAATGTTTTTTCTTGTTTAATCCATCCTGGTCTATGGTCAATCTTGTGGAAAACGGATGCTGATTTATCTCATTTTGGTGGAATTGGACTTTTTGTTAAATATTTCAACTGCTTCGTGGTGAGAGAACCTGGTCTCCATTGCCTTAATAATGAAAAAGTGAAATGAATATTATGGAGCCTGACCTGGAAAGGTATGGTGTAGAGAATGAACAATCTAGGGAAAACGAACAGGAATATGATGAAAATTTTCCACCCCTACGTAGGTCCGAAAGATTACTCAATAAGCGAGGATTACAGAATGAGAATTTTCAATGGAGGGGAGGAAGAAGGGGGAGGGGGAGATATCAATAAACCCCTCACTGGACCTCCCAGATATTTCACAAGTTCTTTCACCTGATATTCTTTCTGACAAACATTGTCACACTTGGAATAATTTTAGCATATATAATTTTAGTAGTATTAAAATTGAGAAAGAACACTTTGTCCTATTTTCTAAGGGTTTAAAATTCATTCCAGACAATAAGGGTGATGTGGCTAGAAGCTTGTTGGATATCAAGTTATTTCTGAGAAAAGTGAATCTTAAGGTGACATTGCCCAATATCAATAGGGATGAAAGTGAAGTAGTAAGGAAGAAAAGTGTGTACAACCCCCCTTTGCACCCTCAGATTAAGAACCTAGAGAAAGTAATTGAAAGTGAAATAAGAAATAATGATAATAGAGTTACAAGGTTCTATAATATGACCACAAAAGAAAAAGAATTACTATATGAAATCAGGAATAACAGAAATGTAAGAGTAATGAAGCCGGACAAAGGGGGTGGCATAATCATTATGGATTACATTGTTTATGATAGTAAAATGTATAATTTGTTATGGGACGAAGATAAATACAGCATAGTTTCTAAAAATGAAATTAACATAGCCTACAGCAGGATTGATATAGCATTGTATGATATGCTAAATGAGGGACTAATAAGCCCTGTTTGTTATAAATTTCTGAAAGTTGACAAACCCAAAATACCCACCATTTTCGGAATACCGAAAATTCACAAAAACAAAGATGATCCCCCTTTGCGTCCCATTGTCTCTGCTGATGGGTCTAAGACTGAAACACTGGCAAAATATGTTGATGTCAAATTAAAACCTTTATGGACAGGGAGATGTAATATCTTGAAGGACTCTTGGGACTTGCTGAAAGATCTCAATTCTTGTGTTTGGGACAAGGATGTCTTGTTCCTCACTATAGACATTGTTGACTTGTTTTCTTCTATCCCATATGAAGAGGGTAAAATTATTATGGAAGATATAGTCTTTGGACATGAAGAAATCAATAGGAATGATAAACTAGCCAGTTTATGGCTTTTGGACCTGGTCCTGAAGAATAATTATATATACTTTAAAGGAGAGTTCTTTCAGCAGATAAAAGGAGTTGCTATGGGGGCAGCTTGTGCCCCCACTTATGCTAATCTTATCTTAGCCCATTGGGAGGAGAAGTATGTCATCAATTCCCAATATAAGAACTGTTGGATGTTATATAGGAGGTTTTTGGATGACATAGTAATACTTTGGACGGCAGGGAGGGATAGACTAGATGAGTTTCTAACCTACATCAATGACACCACTAGTTTTTTGAGATTCACACACAATATTTCCGAAGGTTGTTTGATATATTTAGATGTAGAGCTTTATAAAGGAGAGAAGCAATACAATACTAGAGTTCATCGTAAGTCCATGTATTGTAACTCCTTCCTACATTTTGAGAGTGCACACCCCAAACATTGTAAAAAAAGTATTGTCAAAGGACAGTTTGTCAGGGGTAGTCGCATGACCAGCTCGGATTTAGATTTTCAAAAGGTAAGTGAATTTTTAGAGAGAATGTTTGAGGAGAGGGGATACCCTAATGAATTTGTAGAACAAATAAGAAGAGAAGTTGAAGAGGGAAGGAGAGAGAGATTTGCCCCTATCTATAAGACAGGTATTGTCAGCAACAACAACATCCCAAAAATTAATAGAGTGATAGATTCAAGGGATAGAAATATTAATGAAGGCTGTGATTTTTCCCAGACCTTAATACTTGAATACAACAAGATTAATACTGGGATTAGTAAAATCTTTTTTAGAGAATGGGACAAATTTGTATCCCTAACCGATATAGAAGGGGTTGGTAACATTCCAAGAAAAGTGAACTATAGAAATGCTAGGAACTTGGGAAATATACTTGAAAACAATATATCTCAAAACATTTCTAAAACAGTTAGAAAAGGTACTTACAAGTGTGGGCACTGTAGGCAATGTTGTTATGTTATGAATAGTGACAGCTATTATATAGCCAGTAGAAACAAAATGATCAATAGTCAGGAATACTTTAATTGTGATACCAAAGGGATAGTATACCTGGCTTTTTGTGAAACATGTGGGGCTTTCTATATAGGAAAATCTGAAAGAGCTTTAAGAAAAAGAATTTATGAACATACCTATGAAATATCTATTAAAAAGGAGAGTAATACCCTATATAAGCATAGCAAAGTATGTAAAGATTATAAATTCAAGTTCTTAGTTATAGAAAGCATTTTAAAGGATGTTAGAGGAGGTCCTTGGGAGTCCAGAATTGAATATAGGGAGCTGTGGTGGCAAGTGGCCCTAAATGCAGATAAATTTCCAGGGCTTAATGACAATATATCTATATTACCTTTACTCAAGTTAAGAGCTGCTAAACTGTAAGATAATTGTTTTGCAGTAATAATTTTTATAACCACAAGAGGGCTCCATTACACCTGATTCAGGCTCACACTATGTTTATTTATTTGTTTTATCTAAAGTTATTTTATGGGATTTTATGAGTTTTAACAAGTCTTTCTTATGAAAACATTATGAAGTTCATAGGTTTTAATGTTCACGTATGAGAATTCATAGGTTTTATATCAAGAAGGTTGTGTTTTTATCTCAAGTGGTAGCATAATATGTGAATATTGAATTGTTTTCTATGCAGTAGCACTTTATTATTATTACATCATGAATTTATGCCTTTTGAAACATTTAATGGAAATATGTAATTATATATACATTTTTTATTTTTTTAAATGTTACATACATATGTTTTATGAATTCTACAAACAGTCATATGTGCAATATTTTAAATGGTATTTTGAAATGACTTTCTTAATTTTAATTTCAAATGTCTCTTTAAATTTTAGAATAATTTCAATCAATCAATTGATGGTCAACGTTATACATACTGTGTTAATTGAATGTACTGATTGTCTGAAGAAGTCGAGAATCTGACGAAAACGCATACTGTCCGTTATCAGAGGATTAAGGCGTTTACATGTTTTTTCGTGGCTGGTGACAGCCTTGTCTGCTTGGTTTTGGAATAAAGAGCTTTGGCTGACTTCCTGGTGGCGATTGTTTCGTTTTGTGGTTGCCTTTTGACTCAGTTTCAGTTTGGTTGCATTTCCCACTTTTGGTTTTATTATATATACATATTAACTTTTAGATATTTTGTATTTTGCGATATATTGTAACTTCCAACTGATGCTGATTCCATGATTTTAAGTATGAATGAAAAGACATTCTTATGTACAGGAATGATTTACTGTTTATATTATTTTATTGATTTATTTTATTATTTCCGAACAGGAAGTGATGTAATTGATACTCTGTTATTTAAAAGGTTTTGGCGCCTTTTACCTGTTTCTCTCTGAGGAAGCTACTTTGTTTTTAGTAGCGAAAACGCTACAGTATTTATTATAAATAAAACAGCGTTCAGATTTATACATTTGTTGGTCTGCTTGTATTCCAGGACGCCCTAGCAGTTTTTTCTACAGTTTGTTTTTTTCTTTCTCCATTGGTTTATTATGGCAATGGGTTGTTCTGGGAGTCCGAGGAGTCCAAATTTGTTGTTTACGGATACTCCCATTCAAAACGATATACCTGCTTTGTTGCAGGTTCTTTCACAGAAGTTTGACAGTTTCAACGACCGTTTGTTGAATTTAGAGCAGAATTGCTCTTTGCGGTTTCAACCACATCTTGAAACTCAGAGGACTGGTAACAATGTTAACCGAAGAGGAGATGGTTCGCAATCCACTTTACCTCCAGGTCAACCTATTCGGGTGGCAACTTTAGATGATGACCGAACGGAATCAGCGGTTCCTTTTCCTAACCGAACAGCACTTACTCACAACTGTAACCCAACGCTTATTGGCAGTCCGTCGCTTTCTGAATGGATTAATAATATGGCAGATTATGCTTCTTTCTTCAAGCCTTCAGGTCAGGATTTGCCGGCGACAGGTGCTGATTCTGAGAACACTCAAACGGAAGGTATGGTGGATAAATTAAAAGTTTTTGACTCTAAGGTTCTTAGGTTAAAAAAACTGCAGCTCGAAGTTGCATATTTTAAACAATGTCTCAATGAAGATATAATCCCTAAGGGTTTAAGGAACAATTTTTCACCCTCAAGTATTATATCTGATGTGGAATTTGTATCTGATTTAACAGCGCTTTTTCAGCGGCAACGTGCACAGCTTTTGGAAGTTATTATTAAACATTATACGTTAAATATTGACAAGCTAATTCAAGAAATTAACTTGCTAGACTCGGACATGAAGTCCAACCTTGATTTTATTAACTTTAAGTATGACTATAACCGCATCTTTACTAGTATAGATGCTCTTATAGTAAAGATGAAAACCAACAAATCTAAAAAATTGTTTAGAGATAGAAATGCCTATCAACAACAAAAGGCATATCCTAATCTCTTGCTTACTAAGCCTAACAGGATGACAGGAGATTTTGACAACAATACTCCTGTAAATGATAACCTTGAAGGATCCAATCCGGGCACAGTCAACACAAACAGTGATGATGGCATTCCTGGCCCAAGGCGTAGTAACAGAGCCAGGAAAAATGTTCAAACTTTTGGTCAACATAATGAACATTCAGGCTCTTTGAATAATACCAACAAGGGCCCTAACCAAAATAATTTTTTAGGTTATGGCAACAAGCGACAGAACAAAGCAAAGAACAAGAACTGGAACAATTAGACACTTTTGATAAAATTTATTCAAATGATGCTTTGCCATGTATTGTCTTTAATAACAAACGTGACTTCAAAATTTACAACTTTTCTAAAGTAGTGCTTGACCCAGAATTAGTGGAATTTCTTTCTCTGGGCAATACTTTTCTTCCTTCGAACAATTATGACTTAGCGAAACTGCTTATTGATTTTAAGTGTTTTGTTAGAAAACTGAATTTGAAGTTACTGTTTGGTTCTGACAATAACAATTCAAACCATGCTTTGAGGTTATCTAGTACTTTCAATCCCCCCCTTCACCACAGCTTACTTCTTTTTGAAAATATTTGCGAGCTGGATATTAGATACATGAGTTCTAATAATAAGTACAAGAGAATTAATTCGAACATCTCTAGAGAACAGGTAATGGCTCTGAACAACTTATGTCGTTCATCGGTCAGGGTCATCAAACCAGATAAAGGGGGAGGTTTAGTCATTTTTGAAAAATCCCAGTACATTGATAAAATGCTTTTGGTTCTGGATACTCCAGCCTATAGAACTTCATCGTTGAATGAAATGAATGTTGTTTTC
Organism: Protopterus annectens; assembly: GCF_019279795.1. NCBI lineage: Eukaryota > Metazoa > Chordata > Ceratodontiformes > Protopteridae > Protopterus > Protopterus annectens. The sequence continues at coordinate 900,679,914 of NC_056745.1, forward strand.
AAAAGATTAAGAGGGTATCTAAGGGACCTTTACCTTTTAGGTAAAACTGATGTGGAAACATACAAATTTATTGATATAATTACACCAAAGGTCCCGGTCATGTTCGGAATACCGAAAATCCACAAAAATTTGTCAGACCCTCCTATGAGGGCATTAGTGGATGGGAGATGTTCAATGACATACCCTTGTTCAAAACTGATTGATTCGATCCTTTCTAAATATATAAAAACTATACCAAGTATTTACAAAGATTCTTGGTCTTTTTTGGATAACATCAATGGAATAAAATTTGACGATTCTTTTAATTTTTTAACGATTGATGTCGTAGATTTATACACATCAATCCCTCACCAGGAAGCCATAGAATGGATTGGCCTTCTTTTGGAAGAATTAAAAGCTTCCAAAAATGAAATTGACATCGTCACGGAGCTCCTTGACATTGTTTTGTCATCAAACTTTTTCATATTTGAAAAAGAGTACTATCTACAAGTACAGGGTGTAGCCATGGGCTCACCCTGTGGAGCCAGTGTTGCTAACATGTTTATGGCATACTGGGAAAGACAGTACATTTTTAGGAGACCAGAATTTATGGTTAACATTTGTTATTATACTAGGTTCCTAGACGATGTCTTTATTTTATTTAAAGGTGATGCTTCTATGGCCAGTTCATTTGTCCACTCATTAAACAATACCACAGCATTTTTAAAATTTACTTATGTTTTTTCACATGAGGAAATTGACTATCTTGATGTAAAATTAATCAAAAATACATCAATTCAGAAATTCGCCTCCAAAATCTACAGGAAGGCTACTTACTGCAATTCCTATTTGCACTTCACAAGTTTCCACCCATTTAGACAAAAACGTGCAATAGTGAAAGGCCAATTGGTTAGGGCAGTGAGAATGTGTAGCTACCTGACAGATTTTCAAGTGGAGTGTGAAATTTTAAAAGAACTATTCTTAAATCGTGGTTATCCTATTACTATGATAGAAGAACTAACCTTAGAAGTGGAAAACAAGAGATTGAGAGGCTTTTACAAGGCCCTACTTAATGTTGACAGCGAAACACCTTTGTACTCTCAAGACAAGGTTGCTTCTGGTTTGACTTTTAGTAGTCTGAATGATACAAATATTGAAATTAAAGATGAGGTTTCCTACCCTCTGCGCTTTGTGACGGTGTTCAATTATAATTCACAACAAATCATGAGTATTCTTCAAAAAAATTGGCATTTAATTTCAAGTAATGCTTTTTTATTTGAAAAATTGGGTCCCTGCCCTAAAGTGGTTTATAAAAGAGGGGTTAACATAAAGGAACTTTTACAAAGGAATTTTGAATTAGAAAGCTTTACCAGACAGAAAGGTACATTTTGTTGTGGTGCTTGTAACTGGTGTAAGATGCTGAGAACAGGTAGTACTTTTCATGTCAGGAACACCAAATTTGAAATTAGATTCAAATTGAACTGTGAATCTAAATCTATAGTGTACATTGCTTTCTGTGTCTGTTGTCAGGTTTTTTACGTCGGGAAAACCGACAGAAAATTCCGTGAACGTATTTATCAACACGTTTACGCTATACGAAACAACAAATGTGAGAATGCATTAGCAAAACATATTTTTCATAACCCAGGACATAGTTTTCTTTTTATGGCAGTGGATCATATTCCACCAAGCTTACGAGGGTGTCCCATTCCTTTACTGCTAGAAATTCGTGAACTCGAATGGCAGTTGAAACTGGATGCATTTAATGCACCAGGGCTAAATGAACATTGTAATATTTCATCTATTTTAAAATACAGAGCTTTTTTGAGGTAATTAAATACTTTGGTGGTCACGAGTAAGGTCCATTTTAAGTTTGTATTTTTATTTTTAATTTTAACCCTGTGTTTTTTTCATATTGGGTTATCTAGATTTGGAGACCGCTTCCTTTATAGAGTGTCCCTGGTTAGCTATCTCTTTGTCACATACTTTGGTTTTTTCATTTATTTGTATTTTAATTAAAAGTAAATGTAATAATTAAAAGTAATAATTAAATGTAATACCTATTTTTTGACTTTTTAGTTTTTTCTAGCAAGTTTTATGTATTTTTATAAATTTATTATATATACATATTAACTTTTAGATATTTTGTATTTTGCGATATATTGTAACTTCCAACGGATGCTGATTCCATGATTTTAAGTATGAATGAAAAGACATTCTTATGTACAGGAATGATTTACTGTTTATATTATTTTATTGATTTATTTTATTATTTCCGAACAGGAAGTGATGTAATTGATACTTTGTTATTTAAAAGGTTTTGGCACCTTTTACCTGTTTCTCTCTGAGGAAGCTACTTTGTTTTTAGTAGCAAAAATGCTACAGTATTTATTATAATTAAAACAGCGTTCAGATTTATACATTTGTTGGTCTGCTTGTATTCCAGGATGCCCTAGCAGTTTTTTCTAGTGTTTAATTCAGATAACATTGCAGTCATGAGGATGCTACAGGTTAAGATGGCTAAATTAAAGTGATTGTTGTTAGTTCTTAGGATGTTAGTGTTGTAGAGCTTGTTGATTAACTTTTTTTTTACAAGGGTATATGTACCAGGGGTAAAGAATGAGATAGCTGACACCTGTCTCATTTCCAGTTTTACAGGTTCCGGCAGTTGGCTTCATTAGCAGCAGAGGACCCCATGGTGGTAACCGGGCATGATTTGGCAGATTGGGCAGGAGTGATCCATGGGTTGGTGCAGCAGTCATGGGCAGTATCTACAAGAAAAGCTTACAGTAGGGCTTTGTTTGATTTTGATAAATTTGTGAGGCAGTTACCGGAAGAGGAGTGTGTGTGTGGTCGGAACATTTATTGCTGCATTATTTAGCTTTGCTAAGGAAACAAGGTAAGGCAGTATGGTCAGTAAGGGTGGTTCTTGCAGCAATTGGGGTATTTGCTCGATTGGCCAGATTGGAGGATTGAACCAAGTCATGGACAGTGTTGCGAGTATTGAAAGGTTGGGGTAGAATGGAAGGCTCTTCTAGGTATAGGAGATGGCTGGTGACCATGGAGATTTTGAAAATGTTGAAGGGTTTCAGCAGAGTGTATGGTTATGTGTCATGGGGTACGGCTAGTGTATGGATGTATTCTGGTGCTTTCCAGGTGTCTGAGTTGCTGGGTTAATTGATATGGAGTGATGTGCTTATATTGCGAACAGCGGTGCACATTAGGTTTAGATCTTCGAAAACTGATCAAGAAGGGACAGAGACATTGGTAGTTCTTGGGGAAAGTAGGTCGACATGGATGTGTCTGGTGACTTGAGGAAAGAGGCTGTTGACTGATAAGGGAGGCAGAACATGAGAATTGTTTTTTACATCAGTAGGTGGTAGACCATTGATGGGTGAGCAACTGAATCTGATTATGAGAAGAGCTCTTATTAACATGGGTTTGGAAAGGGATATGTTTTCCTTTCATTCTTTTAGGATGGGTAGAGCAAATGACCTAGCTAAGGGAGGAACTTTGATTGACGTCATTAAGAGGGTAGGGTGGTGGTCAACTAATGCATTTTTGACTTATATTAGATAAGTGATGCATTTATTGTGGTTGTTAATTTTTTTTTTCTCCTGGGGACAGGATCTTTATTTTAGGCCACTCATTCATGTACTGGGCAGCAAGGCGGGCTGCAGTTAGAAGTTGTTGTTATCTTTCGGCTTTTTCCAGTTAGGGGTCACCACAGCAGAACTCCGGTCTGCTAATGCTTGGCAGTAGACTTTCATGAACGCCAAGATGCCAACTTGACATTCAACCTTCAACGAAGGCATGCTGCAGTTTGAAGTAATGGCATGAATTTGGGATTGCAACGCTTTGGAGTGAAGGTTACCTGGCATGGTATTAGAGGTTTGAGGTGGAGCCTGTTACTCCAGGTATTTACCATGTTGATAAGTCAGTGGGGATTGCTGCGAATTTTGGTGATTCACTTAGGTGGGAATGATTTGGGTAAGGTTCTAAAGAAGCAGATCGTTTATAACATTGGTAAGGATTGTTTAGCATTAAGAAAGCTTTATCCTTCATTTTCTGTGGTTTGGTATGAAATTATCCCTAGATTAGTTTGGAGGGAGGCTGATAATTTTTCGGCAATTGAGAAAGCAAGGAGATATATTAATTGTATGTTAACGAAACAGTTGAAGGGGATGGGGTGAGTACAATCAGACATGTTGAGTTTGAGGATAGGGATCGTATGTGGTACAGGACTGATGGGGTTCACCTGAGTGAATTTGGGTTGGATTTGTTTACTTTAAATTTGGGATTATTTCAAATGGTGGAAATTGGAAAAGGATAATTGTGAGGTGGAGTTCAGGGAAGAGTTAAGACAGGGACTGGGTGACAGTGAAGAGTTACCGAATAGCTGGGTAACTACAGCAGAGCTAGTAAGGGAGATGGCTAGAAAGGTGCTTGGTGTGACATCTGGAAAGAGGAAGGAGGACAAGGAGACCTGGTGGTGTAATGAGGAAGTACAGGAGTGTATACAGAGTATGAAGAGTTGTATGAAAGGCTGGACACTAAGGAGGGAGAAAAGGACCTGTAGCAATTGGCTAGACAGGGGGACCGAGCTAGTAAAGATGTGCAGCAGATAAGGGTGATAAACGATAATGAGGGAAATGTACTCACAAGCGAGGAAGAGTGTGTTGAGCAGATGGAAAGAGTACTTTGAGGGGCTGATGAATTAAGAGAATGAGAGAGAGAGAAGGTTGGATGATGTGATGATAGTGAATCAAGAAGTGCAATGGATTAGCAAGCAGGAAGTAAGGACAGCTATGAAGTGGGTGAAGAATGGATAGGCTGTTGGTCCAGATGACATACCTGTGGAAGCATGGAGGTGTTTAGGTGAAATGGCAGTGGAGTTTTTAACTAAATTGTTTAATGAAATCTTGGAAAGTGAGAGGATGCCTGAGGAATGGAGAAAAAGTGTTTTGGTACCGATTTTTAAGAATAAGGGTGATGTGCAGAGCTGTAGTAACTGCAGAGGGATTACATTGATTAGTCATAGCATGAAGTTATGGCAAAGAGTAGTGAAAGCTAGGTTAAGAAGGGAGGTGATGATTATTGATCAGCAGCATGGTTTCATGCCAGGAAAGAGTACTACAGATGCAATGTTTGCTCGGAGAATGTTGATGGAGAAGTACAGAGAAGGTCAGAAGGAGTTGCATTGTGTCTTTGTGGACTTAGAGAAAGCATATGACAGGGTGCCTAGAGAGGAGTTGTGGTACTGTATGAGGAAGTGGGGAGTGTCAGAGAAGTATGTAAGAGTGGATATGTATGAGGGTAGTGTGACAGCAGTAAGGTCTGCAGTGGGAGTGACAGATGAGTTTAAGGTGGAGGTGGGATTACATCAAGGATCAGCTCTGAGCCCTTTCTTATTTGTAATGGTGATGGACAGGTTAACAGACAAGATCAGGTAGGAGTCCCCGTGGACTATGATGTTTGCAGATGACATTGTGATCTGCAGTGAGAGTGGGGAACAGGTGGAGGAGACCCTAGAGAGGTGGAGATATGCTCTAGAGAGAAAAGGAATGAAGGTCAGCAGGACTAAGACAGAATATATATGTGTGAATGAGAGGGAGGATAGAGGAATGGTGAGGATGCAGTGAGTAGAGGTGGTGAAGGTGGTTGAGTTTAAATACTTGGGATCAACTGTTCAGAGTAATAGTGAGTGTGGAAGAGAGGTGAAGAAGAGAGTACAGGCAGGATGGAGTGGGTGGAGAAGAGTGTCAGGAGTGATTTGTGACAGATGAGTAACAGTAAGAGTGAAAGTGAAGGTCTACAAGAAGGTAGTGAGAACAGCTATGTTATATGGGTTGGAGACAGTGGCAATGACAAAAAGGCAGGAGTCAGAGCTGGATGTGGCAGAGTTAAAGATGTTAAGATTTGCACTGGGTGTGACGAGGGTGGACAGGATTAGGAAGATCAGCCCAGGTTGGAAGGTTTGGAGACAAAGCTAGAGAGGCAAGATTACATTGGTTTGGACATGAGTTGAGGAGGGATGCAGAGTATATTAGGAAAAAGATGCTAAGGATGAAGCTGCTAGGTAACAGGAAAAGAGGAAGGCCTAAGATAAGGTTTATGGATGTGGTGAGAGAGGACATGCAGGTGGTTGGTGTGACAGAACAAGATGCAGAGGACAGGAAGAAATGGAAACAGATGATCTGCTTTGGTGACGCCGAATGGGAGCAGCCGAAAGAAAAAGAAGAAGTTAGTGGGGTTATGGGGTGAGGGGAAACAGCCCCTTTTGAGGCTGGTGGGCAGACTAGAGAGACAGGGTTGCCCCTCTTCTGTTCCCCATCTGGTCTATAGTTGGTGGAAGGACTGAAAAAGCTTGATGGTGGAGATGTTTGAATTGATGGTTTCGGTTGGTGATGTAATACTGAAGGTGAGCTGGAACGCTGCCTTGTTAGTATAATGATAAATGAGCAAATGGGGGACGCTGCTCATCCAAGGGCGAGTAGGTACACAGCCTTATTGGTTATGCATTTTGTTTTCATTGACAATATGTTCATTTCAAGGATTGATTTGTTATGGTGTTAAATAATGTTTCATATATTAATTGATGCAATAAAGGTCATCAAAGGTCTTTGGGTATCATGAGTTTTATTTAAAATGTAATGTGACAAATATTTGAAGACACAACTTAAAGAATTTCTCATAAAGGAATGCAAATGTCTTAGGCGCACAGAGTAATAATTAAGTCTGCAGCCTTGTCCAACCACTGAAACAATTATTTGCTCAACTAGATACACAACTTATATGTTCTTTTACTTCTCCTGTAGAGACATATCCTTAGTCACTTTTGTTTCTCTATAGCTTCCAGGATGATTTATTTTCCGGCAATTCATATGGCATGAAATCCTGCATGTATGTTTCTTCATCTAGGAACCAGTGTTCTTGTTTTTTGCCTATAGAGCTTTTCTGAAGCTGTATTAGTATGCACACTTGTCCACTTCAGCTATTTTGGAAAGCTTTTCTATACTTTAATCATCTTTATACCTGAATATTTAGTTATCTTTAAACCTCAGTTTTAATATCTAAATTGTCACTGATGCTTTATGTTTATGCTGCCTTTGGCCTAGGTTATGGCTGAAAAGGGTCCTCAGACCAAAGTTCACTTACCTGGTTAAAATTTGAAATAAATAAAGATATGAATGTTATCTAAAATGATTACCTACAGTGCTGTGATTGTAATATTACATGAACAAGCCAAAGTATTAAAATATGAAGAAAAATCATAGGCGGTGGTATAGGCTGGAGTATACTGAATGCAATCTGTAGAAATTGTTGTTACAGATGTTTGGTTCACAAAATGAAGCTGTATTATGGAGCAAAATAGAAAAAAAAGAAAAAGTAACACGATAGCATTCTCATGTTGTATTGCACAAATATCACACATACAAGGAACTAAGAAAAACTGGATCAAGACAGGAAAAAGTGGGTTCTGTTAAGAAGATCAAGTCATCAGAAAGATGAACTTTATATGGTTAAGACTATATGATCAGCTTTCCAAAATCTCAAACCTTTGGTATGGAGATTGCAGTACGGTGGGGATCAGGGAATTTACCCTATTCCCCACTGTAGTGCAATCCCGGAGTTGGTATATAAAATGTGCAAGGGTTGTGGGTGGCAAAATTAACCTACATGGGAGGCAGGGGGCTTGCCAGTCCTGCCCTGCAAAAACATAGTTTTTTGTTGTTTTGTGTCATTTGAATTTTTGGAAAGGCAATCATATGGTCTCAACCATATGAAGTTTAACTTTCTGAAGAGTCAATCTTCTGAAATAGAGCCAAAAAAGTAAATTACCTGTCAGCCATAGACCTTGAAAGCTATAACATTTTGAATGCAGTGAGGGTATCATTTCAAGCTGTCAGCTGCCCTGTACTTTTTTAATTTTACTGAACACATATCTTTAACCCGCACTGCTGTAGTTCATTCCTGTACCAACATCCAGCACTGGAAAATTTTGTTTAAGAAAACTTCCATCTATGAAGCAGTCTTATTGCCACTGCCGCAAAATTCATTTATATTCATTCTTAATCAGGTATGAAAGCAGTCACATGTCAACCAGGTTGTTGAATTTGCACTATACTCAACCAGCAATGCCTTCATGCTGACAGCACAAACGCATGTCAGTTCCTTAGCTTTCGTACTCAGAGATACCAGGTGGGCAACTATATAAAAACCTGAAACAGTTTATAATAAAGGCACAGCTAAGTGGTGAAATGTGAAGATATGTATAAAAATCTGGTAGTTTCTGTAGAACTGCAGCAAAATGTAAAGTATAAATAATGTAAAATATCTAGTAAACATCTTGTAAAGAAAGACCATATAAGTCTTGTAGTTATTTTCCTGAATTGCTGCAGTAAACTATAAAAGCAAAGTGTGACCTTTTCTATTGGGGATGGCAACCAAATATGTACACATGCATCCATCTGATCCACCTGAATCACCATATCCCATTAGCTTGGCTTTTAGGAAACTGTTCTGTCTGCAGTTTAAATTCCAATTGACACGGGACTCTGTCTCACTAAAGAAGAAGTTGGTTTGGAAAAATTATGCTATCGACTTATCTCACAGTGGTGACTTAGCTTAAACATGTCTCCAGGTGGTCTGGTGAAGCAATCATGTCTTGAGAAGTCTGTATCTTGCAGTTATTTTCAATAGCTGTTGCTTGGATGTTGCTGCCTAAGAACTATTATTCCACAACAGTGGATTTATTTTTCATTTTGTCTTGTCTGTTTTTATTTTCTACTTCCTAAGGGTAGTGATCAGCAGACTTTTTATAACTCTTTTAGCTAAAGGTTAGAGATAGAGATAGCCAGTTCAGGTAGATAACGTTTTTCTAATGTAATCTGATTGAAACTTATTTCCAGTTTCTCAGAGCAATAGCCTGTCATATGTTCGTAGGTAATTATTAGGCTTGAAGTTCAGGTGACCATTCAAGAGCTTAGCCGAATTTTCCAAATGCCCCAAAGCACTGACTGGTTAAGTGACTCGATCAAGGTCCCACAGTAGGCAAAGAAAGGATAAGGGAATGAAATCATGGACCACATATGCACATTTTATTTGTTTTTTTTTTTCATGGACTACATATGCATATTTTATTTTTTCTTAAACTGCATTGTTTAATTTCTTTTAGAAAACAATTTATTTCATTTGAAAAGCTTGTGGCTGCTTGTTTATATATTAATCAATAAGGAGACTAATCAGTTGTGATTAGCTGTTGGCAAATAGCTTTCAGAAGCAGAAAGACTGTTTAGCCTAAACTTAACCAAAGTTTTTTTTTTTTATTTAACATATAGTTAATTTGGATCATTTCTAAAAATGGTACAGTAAAGGGTAAGTTGAATGAAATGTGTTACTACTCTTGTAAATTAGTGTGTGTGTGTGTGTGTGTGTGTGTGTGTGTGTGTGTGTGTGTGTGTGTGTGTGTGTGTGTGTGTGAGTGTGTGTGTAAATGCAATAGCTTAGTCAATACTCTGGAAAAGCTAGCACTATAAGAGAATGAGTTCTCAGTGAGTTGGGAGAAATCTGCGAAGACAGTGCCCCTAACCTTGCCCTGTGGTAGATCAGTGTGGAGCCTTACTTTCACATGCCTGCTACAAATGTTTGCTACATACTTGTAAGGCCAAGTTTCACATATTTGTTCTTACTGATTTATAATCATATTTATTTTTATTTATATTATACTGGCAGCAGTGGTAAAGACGATGAATCCATATCCCCAACTGTCACACTGGCAATGACAAATTAATTCTTAGTCTGCCACTGGTATTTGCAAACATCAAAAGAGATATCATCTAATTTTATTTATTTGTTTATTTATTTATTTGTTTATTTATTTATTTGTTTATTTATATATTATCGTTTGTGAGTTGTTCTGAATAAAACAATTCTGTTAGGGATAACCTTAAAGAATAAAGTTGTATCACTGCTGAAAATGTTAACAGTGAAGAAAGCTCAGTTATTTACCCAAACTTCATCTGCAGCTTGATCACTGTTTTCCTCTGATCATCTATACATGTTCAGCCAGGAGAATGTCTGTCTTTCCAGAAGACAACTTCCCATATGTGGGATCAGGCTGTATTCCCATACCAGTCACTTGCTTTCTTGCTTTTTATTTAGGATCATGATCTGATAAATGGGCATCCTGAGATCATAACATCCTGCTTCTTTCCTGATGGTACCTATTATCATCTAAAATGAAATTCATGTCCTTAATGCCTGTCCAGTACATGAAACAACACTAAAAAATCAAAAAACATGCCATAGTTGTTTTGACTGACTACTCAATAAAATTAACTTTTTGATGTAAAGATAGAACATTTCTCTTTTGGTAACTACAAGCTGTTTAGATGTGTAACTGTCTGTGTAACAGCATTGCATATTGCATTTTTAACATGATGGAGACGTGTAATAAGGTGATAATTAGGTGTAATAATACTATTATACAGTTTAGGTTAGTGATTTAGCAAGCTCTAAGGTTTTGTTGTGACAGCACGTAAGTGATTAAAAAAGCAAGCAACAAAGCAACACTTACAAATTAAAGGTACAAACAAATTCTAATGCTCACTTAAATTCTGTGTTTATCATTAAACCCAAAGCAAAGCACTGAAGGTGAGAACAGAAGTATATGTTAATGCAAGTGTCATGAATCACAAAGTTACACTTACAGAACTGGTGACTAGATAAACATATGGGAAAATAGGCAAGCATATGAAGTTAACAGTTTAGTTCATCAATATGAAAGCTAACTGTTGGCATGCAACCAGTTAAAATATGTATATAAATGTGTGATAAAAGAAATAAGCAGATGTAACTTGTTTATTCTGCCTATGCAAATACCATGAGAGTTGACTTATTTTTGAGCAGGGTATTTCATCAATTCTTTGTAAAGTAGTTTCACAGCAGCTTTGTATTTTAAACTTCTATGTCAAGCCACAAGTAAAGACTATTTTCCTCTTTTTCACTCTTCATATAATTGCCAGAAATGAAATAAGATGTGTGTGTGTGTGTGTGTGTGTGTGTGTGTGTGTGTGTGTGTGTGTGTGTGTGTGTGTGTGTGTGTGTGTGTGTGTGTGTCGGTCAATATGCACATGTACAAACAGTGCCTGAATGTACAAACACAGGTTAATAAATATGTACCTCAAGAAGTACAAGGCATGCAATAACAAGTACATGAACAGAGGTATAAACTAAATGAAGGAAAACACAGCATAAAGCACACTAAACAGATTTTGACATGGTACTAAGCAGACCAGCCATACCATACAACTCACAGTGCACACAAGAGTGCAGCTTTCATACCATATTAAATCCATTGTGTGTGGTGGGCTGTGGAAGCAAAATGTCTGATAAAAACACACAATAAGATGTATGTCAAGTGATGCCCATTACTGCCATAGGACATACAGTTGTACATTCAGACACTGGTCATTTTATGTGTTCTGCCATCAGCAGTGCATTGTGGGAAATGAAAAAAAGCAGAATCCAATCTATCACAGTGTAAATAGATGTGTTCCATCAAGAGTAGTAGCTGTGTTGGTTTGAGTGAAATTCCAATAGTAACTTGAAGGTTATATAATGTAGCTGTGAACATAGAGATAAAATTGCATGTGCAATGTGACAAGATGACCAAGTATTTACTGCTGATGCCGTTTCTAAAATCACAAACAATGTCAGTGGTTCATGTTTCATCAAATGCAGCATAGCAAATAAACAACCACACTTAGCCAGCTTGCACAGGTTTCAGTCTAGGACAGCATTAAAAGTAATAACATATAAGAGGACAACATTTCATTCTTTAATATTACTAACTCAGTCCCCTACACTACTTCATTGAGTAAGGTGTATACAGACAAAATGATGAATGCAAAGCTATTTATGACAAGGAACTTAGAGAGTACAGTTATTTCTGTCTGTGATAACAATGAGCATTCTACTGTTTAAATAACTCAATTATACTGTAAAAGCTGGAGTGCACATGTATCCATTTAAAATATACACTAGATCATGTGCAACGCATGTAAAATGAGATGCACATAAACACAGCTGCCCAGTTTCTAGTTGTACATCCAGTAACACATTTACAGCCTCACCATGTATTCATCCTTCCTTCCTTCATTCCTTCATTCCTTCGTCCAAGCACCTTTATTGAATTATCACTTGTGACATAGGCACATTTACATTCTTATAAAAGTTATCAAACTATATTAACATAACAAACATTATACTTCACATGTATTGCTATATATCATATAACATAAGCAATATTACATAAATTATTCAATTCCTGCTTTTTTAACAAGAAACATCTTCATTAAACCATTGTCCTTTTCAATGTCACAGTAAAGAGTTTTTGGAAACAAAACCATATTTGTAACAGCATTATATCAGCTATGGAGGGAACAAAAAGGACTCAGGTGAGATTGTAGGCAACAGAATTAAAGGAAATGGAGTAAACAAAGCAGAAGTAAAAGAAAAGTAGGGAAAGAAAAGTGCAAACATTAGAGAAAGGGCTTACTATAGATAGACAAAGCATGTTATAATAATGGTTGAATGACTGGAAATTCATATTCTAAAATATGTACTATATATCTTACATAATGTTAATAAATGTCAGTTTCACTATGTGTGCTTCATTTAGCCATTGCATGCTTTGCTGGTGTAACTGTATTGCTTCAGTATTGTAACATTGTATGCCTTAAAATTAGCTCAGTTCATGGTTTAAAAGGATATGTGGACCCTCTTACTTATCCATTTACAAAATTCACTAATAAACAATTGTACTGGAATACATTTTTTGAAATATGCCCTGCAAGAATGTAGTTCTTTCAAGGATTCCTCCCTGCCTTTCCACAAATACCCGTACATAGTCCAATATCAAAGAATGAGCTAGACAGTCAGCTGTTGAAAACACCATGATAGAATGTGACCTTTGCCACTAGCAAGTAGCTTAATCCTTCAATCAAGACAGCCTAATCTCAGTGTTATGGCTTTTCCTCAAATTAGATAGAAAAATGTCAAAATGTGCCATGGCTGATTTCAAACCAGAGTAGCTGAAGTTTCATCATCATTTTCCAAAACTGCAAACCAAAACAGAATACTGAATATTAACCCATACATGTTGAGATTGCCATTTTCAAGGGAACTTTCTTTAAGGGTTCTAAAGTCAAACTGTTTCACTAATGCAAAGTCAGAAAATTTAAGCAACTTAATAACAAATGAGTTAAGGATTGAATCCTAATTATAATGGACTAGTTTAAACAACCAAAATGCTACTCATGACCTTTAAAATATCTACAGGCCAAAGACATCCCAGAAAAAATACTGTATAAGTTCCTGTTCCATCTGCTCAGAACTCACAGAAGTGAGAGGAAAAAGGCTAGATTTTACCATGTCAACTTTATTAGCAAATAAAATAAACTGCCACTTAGCACCATTTCTGTAACAAAGATTCTCCTACTTATAGATGTGCTGATTGTACAGCCAGTCAAACATCCCCCCAGAATATTGGCTGGTCAGTTTTTCTAAGCTCTTCCTCTAGCTAAAATGCTAGCACTATTATACAAGATCTCTGACCAACAAAAATGTAAAAGTTAACTAACCTAGGATGGTCATTCATGATGGCTGATTTCCTCCACCTTATCTCCATACTGGCTTTAGCTGTCCATAACTCCTCCATAGTCATCAAGCCATGGGTTGTTTGCATGAACAGTGTGTGGATTCCATACCTGCCATGCATGCACACACATACATTTCTAGTTTGTGTGGAAGACTGTGGGATGTTTGCATGAACAGTGTGTGGACTCCATATATGCCATGCTTGCACAGACATGAATTTCTAGTTTGTATGGCTTTTGATTTAGTGCACTGGAAAAGGTACTTTCAAAGCTGAAAACTAATGAACTGGGAGCATGTGCATCTCCTGGTGCTAAAAAAAGGATCAATGCTGTCTTAGAACTGAATAAATTTAACCCTATTAAAGGATGGCACTTTTCCACCTGCACAAGTGTTACAGTTGAATAAATTTAACTCTATCAAAGTGGCAGCCTGACACCTGCACAAGTTTAAGCAAAATGAATGGAACAAGACAGTTTTCCTGGGTTGCCCCTTAAAATGAACACTTCTATATACTAGGCGTATTGTATATACTAGGCTTATCCAGTTAAACACATAAACAAAGAAGTTCTTAGTAGCATTCTATTAACTAAACAAATAACAAATTACCTTATTCTATCTCATTTCTTCTCATGATGGACATAAATGATTTTGATCTGTTTTCTTATGCTCAATATTCTTATCATATTACATAGCTTGATATAAAATATGTATAGAGCTGTGATTAATAGAAGGTCATAGGCCATCTACAGCTGTTTCACAGCATTTTGATAACTTTGCAGTCAAGCTGAAAATCTGGATTAATTTTTACAGGAGAAATTCATGATCTCATGACGATGAGAAACTTACAACACTTTCTAGGTTCATACTGTAGCTAATAGGAGCTGACAGGATACAGGGTGAGGTCCCCAGCTCTATCCCCTAAACATTGCACTATACTTTTTCTGACTGGTGTTTCCAGTATAAGGTGATCATGTTGGTATCCAAAGAAATAACTGTTACAGAAAGAAACATGAATATGCAGAGACTACAACCCTAAAGTGTTATGAAATGAAATTGCCAAGAGGGATGTGTAGATTTTGTTCAATGAAAGTAAATAATTAACCTCACAAAAAAAAATTATGATAAAATAAAACAAAAACAGTAAGAATGTTTCCAGCAAAAATCAATTGATATCATTATACAAAAATGACTAACAACAGGAATTTAAATTCACTATATAATTTCAATTTGTTAAGTCCAACTCCTAATTGCTTAACAGCAAATTTAAGATTTAACAACCAGGAACCTTTGTCGCTTGTTGGAGTATTAAATATAGAAAACAGTAGGTTAGTCAAGAACATTCTCCCTAGACACTGAATAATAAAAAATAAAGGGACGTAATAACCACATTTAAGTGTTTCATATCGGAGGTTATCCTGTGGCATCTGAATGACTAGTACATTTCAGAGTGCATGTTTAGTGTTAAATTCATATATGATAGATGCCAAGACAACCAGCCTAACTCAGTGAAGTTCATTTTTATACATTGTACCTCACCCCGACAATATTAACCAACTGTTACCTACAGAAAAAAGTAATTATATTAAAGAATTAAACAAACGGGGAGTGGGGGTGGTGATTATAGTATGTAACTTTTCACCTCACTGACAAAACTTTAGTCATTCCAAACGTATGCAGTTTTACTTCCAGATTATACTTTTTCTGGTAAATATTTCCTACCGCTAAACTCTTGTTGTCTTTAATAGGTAACACCTTCCACAATTAAAATCAAAAATAAACTGTTCCACCTTCCATCTAGTTCTCTCCTTTCTTGTACCAAAACATATGCAACCCTTGTGAAATCTAAACTTCATGTAAATAATGCATATAGTATGCTTAGACTCTGGTTACAGATTTTTGTTCTTACAATCTTGCCATATTAATAGTTCTACATTCTGTTTTACAGCTTTACAACTAATACATTTGACTGATATTGCTGTTTGCAACCTACCACTACTTTTGGATCTATTAAAATTATCTTTTCACTCTAGTGACTGTGTTAACTGACAGAGGCATTTAAAATATTTCATCTGTTGTCCACTCATCTATACTTCATTGGCCATAATTTACTTCATTAGAAAACAAAGGGAAGCTGAATAATACATCTGACAGAATACTGAATCCAAGTAAAGTTTTTTAATCTCAATAGACCTCTTAGTCCATACAAAATAATTTGGTAAAGAGAGGTTAAGAGATTAATGGCACAAAACATAACAGGGGGCTCTTTTGTCAGATGTCCAAAGAAAGTTTCTTGCAAATGTTTGTATTTTTAATATTTTACATTTTCAGCACACAATTCCTTGTAAGATTAGAAGTAGTGGGAATACTTGTCCATCTGGAGAATAGATTGCCACTTTTCTGATTCCATTAGTTATTTTCAGTGCTGCTTGACAACAGAGTAATTTTCATGGCTTCCAGCATTTATTCAGTCATTGCACTGTGATCCACTGGAGAAGATGTCAGGGGATGGAAAACTTGCTTGGAAAGGGGAGGGTTTCTGCCAGCAATCTGGCACAAACTCAGAATAGGGGTGGCATTGCAATCAAGTGTCATAGGTTCGAACTAGGCTAACTGCCCTTGCAAGCCATTTTAAGCCTAGCCAATTATCCCTTGTGAGACTCAAATCCTGCACTTTATGTTTATAAGGCAAACACCTTAACCATTAGGCCACCCTCCCAACCCTTGGCATTGACAGGAGGTCTGTGTCAAACTAATGCCATGTGTAGTAATTTGTATGATGTAAGTAACTTACGCCAGTTAGAATATGCAAAAACAAATACCCTGAAATTAGGGACAGTGTATGTGATGCTGCCAGCTGATATGTGCAAAGCCAGTGACCATTTGAAGTGTTGGGACTCACGAGTCACAAAATACTAAGACTTAATGGCCAAAAGAATGGACTTACATACTAAGTCTAAGATGCCATTGTTTAGAATATTTCCTTTTCTCATAGGTATGGCAATTTTGGAGTTGGTATATATATATATATATATATATATATATATATATATATATATATATATATATATATATATATATATATATATATACATATCAGTTTGGGAGGTGTGGGGGGGGCTTGCCCCTCTGCAAAATGATGTTTTAAGGAGAAAAGCAATCTTCAAGATTTTCTCTGCTCCTGTGTTTTCAGTCTTTTTTTTTTTGGCATTTCGAGTGCCAGCATTTCAGTAGGGAGCTTGCAAAGCCACTTCTCCTTCTCAAACTGCCAATGGAGCAGTTGCAGCCCCAGGGGAACATAATAACAAGGACACAAAAAAGAAAATGAGCATGGGGAGCATATTTAAAGCAACTGACCGCTGGCTCAAGGTCAGGCAAAGGAGACCAAGCATTTTAGTATCACAGTTTTTCAGATTATTTTCTTTTTCCAGTTCTCAAAACATCCATATAAAATTACCAACATATACAGCTTTCATATTTCCTTCTGGAAATCCTTGACATTTTCTGGACTTGCTGGGTGCATGAAAACATCCTAGAGGTTCATCTCTCTCTCTCTCTCTTTCTCTTCCCCCTTCTGTCTCTTTCTTGCTATTGCTCTTTCTCTCTCTCTCTCTCTCTCTCTCTCTCATACACTCACTTTAACCGTCTCTCTCAGCCTTTTTTTAATTTCTGAG